>NC_058130.1:498170729-498286182 GCF_016433145.1 Gracilinanus agilis | reverse complement strand
GTGCGGGGGGGGGGGTTGAAGGGGAAAGGTGGAGCATGAATCATGTAACCATGTTAAAAATGAATATTAATAAATGTTAAAAAAAAAAGGTCATGGAAGAAAATCAGTCTTTAAAAGTTAGAATTGGGCATGTAGAAGCTAATGACTTCATGAGACATCAAAAAAATTTAAAAAAATGAAAAATAGAAGAAAATATGAAATATCTCATTGAAAAAACAACTGACTTCAAAAACAAATCCCTGAATCATAATTTAAGAATTAATTATTGGACTACTTGAGTCATGATTTTTTTTAAAAAGCCTAGTACAAACCATAGTTCATGAAATTATCAAAGAAAACTGCCCTGATATTCTTGAACAAAAAGGCAAAATAAAAATTGAAAGAATCTATAGATCACCTTCTATAATAAATTCCCAAATGACAACTCCCAGGAATGTAATAGCCAAGTTCTAAAACCTAAACTTGAACAAGAGCTCCAAGGAAAAGGAGAAAATACTGCAAGTAGCCAGAAAGAAATAATTCAAATATCATGTAGCCCCAATCAGGATTACATAGAATCTGGAGGCTTCTACACTCAGAAGCCTGAAACTTGGAATATGATTTTCTGAAAGGCAAGGGAACTGGGTTTACAACAAAGAATCACCTACCCATCAAAACTGACTATAGTCTTTCAGAGGTAAATATGGTCATTTAATAAAATAGAAGTTTTCTAAGTATTCCTGGAGAAAAGACCTAAACATAAAATATGATTTCTAGAAATAAAATTCAAAAGAAATAGAAAAAGATAATAAGAAAGAGAAAAAAATTAAGTGACCCAAAAAGATTGAATTGTTTATATTCCTACATGGAAAGATAATATTTGTAATTGTTAAATTTTTTATCATTAGCATAGAAGTTAGAAGAATTCTATAGAGAGAGAGGGTGTAGTAGTAAGCAATTGAGGATGATATGCAAAACAAAAAAACCCAAGGTTGAAAAGGAGGATTACCCTGAGAGAAATGGGAAGAAAGAGGTAAAATGGGGTAGATTATATCACATAAAGAGGCACAGGAGAAAAAGCACTATTACAGTGGAGGGGAAGATGAGGGTGGTGACAGGTACTACTTAAACCTTACTTTCATTGGAATTGATTCAGAGAGGGAAGAATAGTGAGATTCACTGGGCTATAGAATCCTATCTTACCCTATGGAGAAGTAGAATGGAATAAGGGAGGGGGAAAGTTAGGGGAGGGGTTGATTAAAAGACCCTATAGAAAAATAGGAGGGGGATAATAAAAGGGTGGTAGGAAGGAGAATAATATAAAGGAGGAGGAATAGGGGAGTGATTGAAAGCAAAACACTTGCTTAGAAGGACAGAGTGAAAGGAGAGAATGCAGGATTAAAAGGGAGATACAAGACGGAAGGGAATACACAGAGGGTAATCATAACTGTGAATGCAAATGGGTTGAACTCACCCATAAAATGAAAGTCGATAGCAGAATAGATTAAAAACCAGAATCCTAAGATATGTTGTTTATAAAAAACACATTTGAGGCAGGTAGACATACACACACAGAGGAAAGGTAAGGGAATGGAGCACAATCTATTTGGCTTCAACTTAGATGGAAAAAAAAGCAGGAGTAGCAATCATGATCTCAAACAAAACTAAAGCAAAAATATATCTGATTAAAAGAGATAAGGAAAGTATTTGCATCTTAATAAAAGGTAATGAAGTCATGTCACTACTTAACATATATAGGTATAGTACTCAGATTTTTAAAGGAGAAACTAAAAGACCTTAAGGAGTAAATAGACAATAAAATTATACTAGTGGGAGACCTTAACCTCTCCCTATCAAAATTAGATAAATCTAATTAAAAAAATAAATAAGAAAAAAATAAAGTAGTGGATAAAATTTTAGAAAAATTAGATTTAACAGGTTTCTGGAGAAATTGACTGGAGATTAAAAGGAATATCCTTCTTCTCAGCAGCACATAGAACATACTCCAAAGCTGGACATGCATTAGGGCACTGGTTCCCAAACTTTTTTGGCCTACAGCTCACTTTCCAGAAAAAATATTACTTAGCACCCCCTGTCACATACTATCACTGCCCCCTTACAATTATTCACCACCCCCAAATGCACCTGTGGCCATCACTGCCCCCCTGGATCGCTGCAGCACTCATGGGGGTGGGGCACCCACTTTGGGAATCACTGCATTAAAGCATAAAAACTTCACAAACAAATGCAGAAAAGCAGAAATAATAAGTGAAACTTTTCAGATCATAATGCAATAAAAATTATGATCAATAAAGGTTCGTGAAAAGGCAAATTAAAAATTAATTGGAGGGCAGCTGGGTAGCTCAGTGGAGTGAGAGTCAGGCCTAGAGACAGGAGGTCCTAGGTTCAAACCTGGCCTCAGCCACTTCTCAGCTGTGTGACTATAAATATTAAAAATGATAAAGGCTGGTATAATAATATAAATTAGTAATTTAATTAAAGCCATGTTGATAAAGTTATCAGACCACGCGCTTGTAAGCATTCAAAACTGCCGCCTCCATTACTGTCTCCTGTCTGCTGGCCAAGAGAGCCTACTGGCAAAAAAAAGACCACTCCCTCCTAACCCAGGAGATTTAAAACCCTCTCTGCGTCGACGTAGGCCTTCCCATGCCCCAAAGACCCGGAAACGGAAACCAGTTGGACCATGTTGGATCATGGGAAATGTAGTTTTGATACATTTCCCCTGTCCATAGAAATATATACACTTTTTAGATGGCTTTTCCCCAAATTTCACTTTTACAGTGACCCTGGGCAAGTCACTTGACCCCCATTGCCCACCCTTACCAATCTTCCACCTATGAGACAATACACCGAAGTACAAGGGTTTAAAAAAAAATTAATTGGAAACTAAGTAAACTAATTCTTCAAAAACTGGTGGGTCAAAGAACAAATCATAGAAACAATCACTGATTTCATTAAAGAAAATGACAATGAGGAGACAACATATCAAAATGTATGAGGCACAGCCAAAGTAGTACTTAGGGGAAATTTATATTCCTGAATGCTTACATCAATAAAATAGAGAAAAAGCAGATCAATGAATTGGGCACACAACTAAAAAAAACAACTAGAAAAAGAACAAATTAAAAATCCCCAATTAAAGACTAAATTGGATGAAAATCCTAAAAATTAAAGACAGTACTGATAAGCCAGGAAGACCAAAAACAGAGAAAGAAAATTACAAACCAATTTCCTTAATGAACATTGATGCAAAAATCTTAAATAAAATACTAGCAAAGAGTCTACAACAATATATCACAAGAATTATTCATAATGACCAGGTGGAATTTATACCAGGAATGCAAGGTCACTTTAATATTAGGAAAACTATCAGCATAAACAGCCCTATCAATAACCAAACTAACAGAAAACACATGATTATCTCAATAAATGCAGAAAAAGATTTTGACAGAATACAACATTCATTCCTATTAAAAACACTAGAAAGCATAGGGATAAAAAGGCCTTTCCTTAAAATAATAAGTAGTATCTATCAAAAATCCATCTAAAACTAACTAAAAGTAGCAAGTATCATCTGCAATGGGAATAAGTTAGAAGCCTTTGCAATAAGATCAAGAATGAAGTAAGGATGCCCATTATCACCACTATTATTTAATATTGAACTAGTAATGTTAGCTTTAGCAATAAGAGAAGAAAAAAGAAAATTAAGGAATTGAAGTAGGCAAAGAAGAAACTAAACTATCACTATTTACAGGTGATATGATTATATACTTCGAGAATCTGAGTGAATCAACTAAAAAACTAGTTGAAATAATAACCAGCAACATTGCAGTATATAAAATAAACCCACATAAATCATCAGCATTTCTGTTTTTTCTAACAAAGTCCAGCAGCAAAAGTTAGAAAGAGAAATTCCATTTAAAATTACTTTAGACAATATAAAATACTTGGGAATCTATTTGCCAAGACAAACATAGGAATTATATGAACACAATTCCAGAACATTTTTCACACAAATCAAGTTAGATTTAAATAATTGGGAAAACTTAATTGTTCATGGATAAGCTAAGCTATATAATAAAAATGACAGTCCTACCTAAATTAATTTACTTATTCAGTGCCATGCCAATCAAACTACCAAAAAGCCATTTTGTAGAACTAGAAAAAATAACAACAAAATTAATCTGGAAGAACAAAAAGGTCAAGAATATCAAGGGAAGACATGAAAAATAAATGTGGAGGATGGTGGCCTAGCAGTACCAGATTTCAAACTGTACTATAAAGCAGTAATCATCAAAATAATCTGGTAAAGCTAAGAAATAGAAGGGTGGATCAATGGAATAGAGAAAGAGTAAACGACCTCTGCAATCTATTGTTTGATAAATTCAAAGATCCCAGCTTTGTGGATAAGAACTCACCATGTGACAAAAACTGCTAGGAAAATTGGGAAACAGTATGGCGAAATTAGGTGTAGATCAATATCTTACACATACCCTATACTCTATATCCCATACCCTATAAGGTCAAAATGTGTATATCATTTAGAAATAAATGGTGATAGTATAAGTAAATTAGAGGAACATAGAATAGTTTATCTGTCAGATCTTTGGATAAGGGAAGAATTTATGATCAAACAAGAGATAGAGAAAAATTAAAGGTTGTAAAAAGAATAATTTTGATTATATTATAGAGCTTTTGTATAAATAAAACCAATGCAACCAAGATTAGAAGGGAAAGAAAAAACTGGAAAAAATTTATGATAAATTTCTCTGATAATGATCTCATTTCTTAAATAAAGAACTAAAACAAATTTACAAGAATACAAGTCATTCCCCTAGTGACAAATGGTCTAAGGATACAAATAAGCAGTTTTCAGATGAAGAAATCAAAGCTATCAATAATGACATGAAAAAATGTTCTAAATCCCTTTTGATTAGAGAAATGCAAATTAAAACTCTGATGTACCATCACACACCTATCAGATTAGCCAATATAGCAGTAAAAGAAAATGATAAATGTTGGAGGGGATGTGACAAAATTGGTACACTAATGCATTACTGGAGTAACTGAATTGATCCAACTATTCTGGAGCGTAATTTCAAATTATGCCCAAAGGGCTATTAAACAATGCATACCCTTTGATCCAATATCACCACAATTAGGTATGTATACCCAAGAGATAAAAAAGGAGTAGGGAACTTATACAAAAATATTTATAGCTCCTCTTTTTGTGGTGGCAAAGAATTAGAAATTAAAAGGATGTCCATCATTTTTGGAATGGGCTGAACAAATTGTGGTATATTATAGTGATAGAATATTATTGTGCTATAAGGAAGAATGAACAAGATGATTTCAAAATGAGCCGGAAAGACCTTCATGGACTGGTGCAAAGTGAAATAAGCAAAACCAGGAAAACATATACAATGACAACAATATTATGGAATAATCAACTGTGACAGACAGCTATTATTAGCAATATAATGATCCAGGCCAATTTTGAGGGACTTACGACAAAGAAGGCTATCTACCTCCAGACAAAGAACTGTTTAGAGGTCAGAATGCTGATAAAAGCATATAATTTTTTTACTGTTTATTTGGGTTTATATTTTGAGGTTTTGGTTTTATAAGATTACTCACTTACAAAAATGAACAATACAGAAATATGTTTGGCATGATAATGCACACATGACCCAGATCAAATTGTCTGCTAGCACTAGAAGGGGGAAGAGAAGGAAGGGAGGGAGATAAATTTGATCATATAACTTAGGAAAACTTATGCGGAAATTTATTACATGAAATTGGTAAAAAAAATTTTAACACAGGAAAAAAGAATGTTAATTTTTTAAAAATATCTAATTGGGAAATATTTGAGAGAGATTAAAAAAACATTATGCTCCTTTAAAAAGGAGGAAGTCCACCAACTTGATAGAGTATTGTCCTGTATTTGAACAAGAGCTGTGCCATTTACATATGATGGTGTGGGGAGTAGAATGGAAGGAAATATAGATAAGAGGAGAAATCTGGACCATATAAAAGCAACTATTGCTATGTGTTGCTCAGGCAATGTAAGTCTGACATAAGGTGGAATTGTTTATCCAACATCCTCCCAAAAATGTGTTTACTCTCCAGGGAGTCTACTCAGTCTAAGTAGTTAAGTGATACTTAAATGCTTAATTTTTTGTATTTTTTTGTGAGTTCCTGTGAGTCTTTTGATTTATATGTTTTCTGATGGATGAAACAAAGGATATTCCATAATCAGTACCCATATTATATAATGGGTGCCTTTGCAGTAATTGGGGCCCGTTATCCATACTGTAGTTAATCTACAGATGACAGGCTTTTTTCAGGATTTTCTCTGATGTGAAATTCTAGTGTGAGGACAAGAATGAGAAAGAAAACAGAATCTTTGACTTCAGCTAGTAGGACTGGACCTAGGTTCATGGGACTCCAGGGTCCATAGAGGTTTTGTACCCCAGATTATACTCTGTATAAGTTATACTGAGTTTTCTATTTACATATTTCTTCCCCAGTGTAGAATGAAAGCTCCTTGAAAGCAGGGTCTGCATTTGTTTTGTATTTATGTTCCAGCTTCCGCACCTGGCTCATAAGCTATGATTTCTGAATTGTTTAATTGTGTTTGTATTGCCTTAAAAGAAAAACTAATTTAGACAGGAAAATTCTGGTAATTATTTTCTATTTCCATTTTTAAAAAAATTGTTCCTGACATCTCCAAGACCCCCTTACAGTTCTGAAATTGTAGGAGGTGTGAATAAGTATTTTGATTAAAATGTTCTTAAGTTAGAACTGGAAAAGTTGAAGCTAGGGGATGAAGAAACTGAAGTCTAACATTTAAGTGTAAGCCGTGGTGGAAAATCTATTTGCATAAGATTATTCAACACCTGCACAAGGATAGAATAGGTGAAAGCTTGAGAGAAGTAAAAGCCTGGTCTTCTGGCTTCCAGCTTCAGGAGGGAAAGCATTAAATTCCAGAATTCTTTCAGGTCCTTAAAGAGAGAAAGACTCCGTTCATTGTGGAACTGGCATTTGATAGGAAGGAAATTAAAGCTTTAAATATAGAGCTTGGGATACTCCTTCCTCATTAAAGGAGAGGGACTAAGCATGCACCTTGGACCTAAAAAAAGAATTTCTCCTAATTTAGTAATATTTAAGGGACAGGTTAGTTCTGATTCTATCCTGGTACCTCTTGTCACAGAAAAGAGCAGAGTAGCCAAGTTTCTGGTCCCAGCTTCCTGCTTCCCTAACAGGAATCAAAGTATCTCTTGGAGAAAGGTAGGGGAAGAAGACTCTCAGAATATCTATTCATGTGTCCTGTAAATCCTTGCAAAACTTAACTTACAGTCCCTCCAAGTCATTTCTGGGCAGATTCATGTGGACACATGGGCAAAATACATAACCTACCAATAATCCTACATAAGTAATGTGAAGTCCTTTATGTAAGCTTCTAGAAAATTTAAAAAACTGGCAAAGTTGATAGAATGCCAGGACTAGAATCAGAAAGACCTGACTTCATATTCGACCTCAGTCATTTACTAGTAGTGTGACACTGGACAAGTCACTTAACCCAGTTTGCCCATAATAATAGTACCGATCTCCCAAGGCTGATGTGAGAATCAAATGAGATAACTATGAAGCTCTTAGCACAGTTGCCTGGTACATAGTAAGTGCTATCAAAATGATAGCTATTATTAGTAGTATAAAAAAGTGGTCCCCTAGAGAAAAGGAACTAAAATTTCATCTTCTGCTTTGACTCTTTCAATATAAATTGATACATTCATTCATCTTTATATATCCAGTGTCTAAGGCAATTCCCTGAATACTCTTCCATACTTTGAAAGATGACTGACTTCTATAACATGGATAGTTCCTAAGATGCTATATCTTGATCCCACTACACACTAATAACCCAACAGCTTGAGTAACTGTGACATCATCATCATCATCACTACCATCATCATCATCCTCATAATGATAATTGCCTGGTGGTCACTTTTCTGCTGGACAGCTAGGTAGCACAGTGGATAAGAGTGATAGGAGGGGGCAGCTGGATGGTTCAGCAGATTGAGAATCAGGCTCAGAGACTGGAGGTCCTGGGTTCAAATCTGAGTTCAGACACTTCCTAGCTGTATGACCCTGGGCAAGTCACTTAACCCCCACTGCCTAGCCCTTACCACTCTTCTGCCTTGGAACCAATACACAGTATTGATTCTAAGATGGAAGGTAAGGGTTTAAAAAATAATAATTACTGATATACTGTGGTAAAATCGAATGTAATGGGCTCCTGTACCAGCAGCAATGCAATGACACAAGACAGCTCTGAGGGATTTATGGTAAAGATGCTACCCACGTTCAGAGGAAGGACTGCAGGAGAGGAAACAGAGAAGATAAACAATTGCTTGAATGCAGGGGCTGAGGTGGACATGATTGAGGATGTAGACTCAAAACTACCACACCAATGCAACTAACAACAATTTGGAAATAGACCCTGAACAAGGACACAAGTTACAACCAGTGGAAATGTGCATTGGCCATGGGTGGGGGGAGAGCGGGGGGGTGAAGGGGAAAGTAGGGGCATAAAGTATGTAAACAGGTTAAAAATGAATATTAATAAATGTTTAATAATTTGAAAAAAATAAATTAAAAAAAAGAGTGATAGGCTTGCAGTGAGGACTGCAAATATGTCCTCTATAGGCAAATCCTTAACTCTATTTGCCTCAGTTTCCATATCTGTAAAATGAGTTGGAGAAGGAAATGGCGAACTACTCTGGTGTCTTTGCCCAGAAAACCCCAAATGAGGTCATAAAGGTACAGATATGACTGAAACAACTGAACAACAACATAACATCCTTTTGGGGAAAAGCCTCTCTAAAAACAATACTTGAGTCCTTTTCCAGCTTGGATAGGAACTTCTGGAAGTGTTTTCCTAATATAATAATAAAAACTGACCTTTAGAAAGCATTTTAAAGCATGCAAGCTATTCTCTCTACAACTCTGTGAGGTAGTTAATATAAGGATTATCCTCACTTTACAGATGAGGAAACTAAAGTTCATAGAGGTTGTGACTTGTCCAAAGTCACCTAAGTAAGACCTGTAAGAGTCACTATTCAAACCCAAGCCAATTATGAGTTTAACAGTCTTTCCACTATAGCATAAGAGTGCAACTCTGGGCTGTGATGAAGGGGCATAAGTTGAATTTTGATATAGATCTCAGCACATAGGAGTGAGTATATATCAGAGAATGCAAAGAATTATCTATAGAGGAGAAAAAAACTGAATTTAAATCCTGCTTTTGCTGCTATTTACCTCTGGGACCTTGGGAAAGTTAATTAACCTCCATATATCTCTCAGTTTTTTCATGTTAATTGAGTGGGTTGAACTAAATAGTTTCTGAGGCCCCTTCCTGCTCTAGATCCATAATCCCATGAACCTATTTTGCATGCATTTAACTACTGGTTAAGGAATTAAATGACTGAATTGGGCCCTTGGCTATGGCATTATGATCATGTTGAAAAGATAGTACAGAGGAAGAAAAGAAAGCAAAAAGGGGGGCTCTGACTCCCGAGCATCTAGGAATTTTGAGACTGAGGAATGGGAAGGCTAGAAAAAGGAGAGGGTAAACCAATCAGGTCGAATCTATGCTCATATAGGAGGAGCTTGAGATCTTAGGCCTATAGACCAATCAATCAATCAATCAATCAACAGATATTTATTGAGCATCTACTCTTTGCCCAGGTGCTGAGCTTAGTGTTAATGTTTAGCATGCACAAACAAAAATCAAATAGTCTTTGTCCTCTCCTTGAGAAACAACATTCCATTGGGAGAGAAAAAGTCAGCAAGATAAGATCATTTTCCTGCATATCTAGGAACATAGCTACCCTCCAAGATTCATTTTTTCCAGGGAAGCAGGAATATTTAAGTAGCAATATCCAGTGGATTTTTATTCAGCCCCTCTAGACATCCTAAAACAATGAAAGCGGACTTACCTTTAGAGCAAGTCTTATACTGTGATATGAGTTAGGCAGACTTTCCCCTTTCCAATCCTGAAGTATGAGGAGGGGATGAGGAGGGAGGAGAAGGAATAAGAAAGAAAAATGCATCAGCAGAAAATCTTATGATAGCTTTTGAATTAATAAAGGCAGCCACAAGTGGCCAGAGAAATTGCACTGACACAGGTGTGCATTCTTGCCTGACTCACTTAAGATTTACCAATATAATATCCATATCCATATATGTGCAGGGCTTTGCTTACTTAGATTTGGTGCATTTAGAAAGTATACCAGAACCACCTGTTTACCCTTGAGGACAAAGGAATGTAAGCCCTGAGTTCTCTGGAATGCTCCCGTCAATCAGTAGTCCTGGAGAGAGCTGACCAATTCTTTAAAAATCTATGTGTACATCCCAGAAAAAGGAAAAAAAAAGATGTGAACCCACAGATAACTGGGCCACAGATGTATACATGTATCTTTGCAGTATCTCTTCCACTCTTCACTGCAAAGTTCTTTGTATAGCAAAGTATGGTATGTTTGCTGAACATATGCTCATGGATAATGGGGTCTCAAGGGGAAAGGGAATTTGAGGCCTCCAAGTTCTTTTTTTAATTAATAAATTGTATTTCAAAGTATCTCAGATCCTCCCTCCCCTCCCCACACCACCAAAGGTATCATCCAGCAAATATATACCTATATATGTAGATTATGTCTTTTGTGTTTCCAGTTCTCAGTTCATTCTCTGGAGTTGAACATTTACAAATTATTCTTCAAATATTATATCTGTAGCTGTATATAATGCAGTTATTTCCAAGATTTTTAAAAAGCTAATCTATTCATCATTTCTTATGATGCAGTAGTATTCTATCACAATCATATACCATAATTTGTTTAGCCATTCCCCAATTAATGAACATCCTCTTAATTTTCAGTTCTTTGCCACCACAACAAGAAGCTGTAAATATTTTAGAACATATAGGTTCCTTTCCTTTTCTCCTGATCTGCTTGGGAGATAGACCTGCCAGGTCTAAAGATCTCCAAGTTACACCCATGACTGAACAGAAATTCCCTTCTGTAACATAACAAATATGGGTCATCCAGTCTATTACTTACACTTATATACTTACATACCTTATTTATTAGTGATGTGGAGCTCATTAATTCCAAAGGCAACCCATTTTTCTTTTAAGCCATTCTAATTTTGAGATCTATTTTTTTCCCATTAGCAGACCCAAAATCTATCAGTCAGCAATTTCTTCTGCCCATTCTTCTCAGTTCTGACCTGAAACAACTCTGAGTTCCCATTCTCAATCAGGTAACTAGGGACCTTATAGGATGGGTTGCTTCAGATCTAAGTGCCTTTATCCTCTGGTTCCCTTACCTTGTCACAAAGAAATATGATAAAGTGCCATAAGAAATTATGAGCGGGTTAATTTAAAAAAAACATGGAAATGTCTATATGAAATTATGAAGAGGAAAATGAGCAGAAAAGACAATATTATACACAGCACCAGAAATATTGTTTGAAGAATGACTTATGCATGTCCACCTCTAGAGGAATAACTAATAAATAGAAATAAACAAGACAATAGTTATATATATATATATGTATGTGTACATATATATATATATATATATATAATTTTTTTGGTCAAATGATGCCTTCTCAAGTGCAGGGAAGGAAAGAAGGGAGGAAGATATAGAGGAACTTTAATGTAACAAACTAATTAATTAATATTAAATAAAAGATATCTGCCAAATGAATTCAGAGGTAAAGAAAGTAACCACTAACTGAAAGCAAATAGATAAAACAACTGTTTCAGCTACCTAAAAATGCCTCAATTTCCTTTGACCTGATAGCTTTTCAGGTTAAATTCTCTAATTTCATAATTAGAGAAAACAAACATAAAATGAAAAATAACTGGATAAGTGAATATATAAAAATATTTTATTCATAATTCATTGGTGGTTCATTCACCCTTTTTTATTTTTTAAACTGATCACTTGAATTTTTTTTAAATCAGGTTAGTAAGTGGCTTATCTATTTTATTGGGGATTATTTTTCATAAAACTAACTGATTTTTGTAAATTCAATGGAGGGATTGTTTTCAGTTTTATTCATTTCTCCTTTGATTTTCACAATTTATAAATTGGTACTTAGGATTTTTAATTCGTTCTTTTTTCTAGGGTTTTTTTTTGTAGCTTATTTTATTGATCTGTTCTTTCTCCTTTATGGATGGAAGTATATAGGGATATGTATTTCCCCCTAAGTATTAATTTGACTCCCACAAATTTTGATATCTTGTCTCATTGTCATTGTCTTTAGCAAATTTTTCTATTATTTCTATGATTTCTTCCTTGACCCACTCATTGATTATTATTACATTGTTTAGTTTCAAATTACTTTTAAAACTATGTTTCAAAGTTTCTTTATTGAATATAATTTTATTGCGCTTAGGTCTAAAAGGAGTACATTTGATATGTCTACTTTTCTGCATTTGTTTATGAGGTTTTATATTCAAATACATGGTCAATTTTTCCCCTTGTTTTAGGACATAAAAAGGTACACTCTTTTATAGTTCCGTTCAATGTTCTTCAGATATCTATCATATCTAACTTTTTGAAAATCTTTTCATCTTCTTAATTTATTTCTTATTAATTTTAAAGTAAGACTTACCTAAGTCTGAGAGAGATAAATTGAGATCCCCCACCAGTTCAGTTTTACTTTCTGGTTTTCCCTATTACACACTGAACTTTTAATTAAAAAAATTGAATGGTAGGCCATTTAGCATATAGCTAATTTAGTATTAGCATAAGTGGTCAAGATTAACATTACTTCATCGTCTATGAACGTTTTAGCAAAATGTACTTTTCCTAAATATCCCTTTAATAGATCTATTTTTGCTTTTGCTTTATCTGAGAACATTATTGCTACTCCTACCTTATTTACTTTAGCAAAAAAATAATAAGTTCTGATCCATCTCCTTAGGTGGGTGTCTTTCCATTTCAAGTGTGTCTCTTATAAACACCATATCTTTAGATTCTGGTTCCTAATTCATTCTGCTGTCCATTTCTGTTTTATGGCTTAGTTCATCCCATTTAAATTCATAGTTATATTTGCTAATTGTGTGTTTTCCTCAGGCCTATTCTCTTCTGTTTACCCTTCTCTTTTTTAACCTTGTCCTCTCCTTCATAATCTGTTTAGCTTTTTATCACTGTCTCCTTTAATCTATTCTCTCTTTTACCTCTTCTGTTCTCTTAGACCCTTCATATTCTTCTTCTCCATTGGACGAAATGAATTTCTATATCCAACTGTGTATTTATATATGTGTATGTTTATATATTCACACACATATGTGTATGTGTGTATGTGTGTATGTATGTGTATATATGTACATATACATATATACACATATGTTGTTCTCTCTTTGAACCAGTTAAGATGAGAGTGAGGTTCAAGTTTTGACAACTCTCCCTCTTCATTTTCTGCTCCATTTAAAAAATTCTTCCATGTCTCTTTTCTTTGAGATAATTTTCCTCATTCTTTATATCCCTTTCTCCTTTTCCTAGTACATCCCTCTTTCTCATCCTTCCATTTTTTTTAAACAATACCAATAAAATAAACTTATACCCACACCATCTGGCTATGTAGTTTCATTCTAACTGCTATAATAATGGAATTCTCAATGTATTGTCATCCCATCTAGGAATGTAAACAGTTTTACCTCATTAAGTACCTCATGATTTCTCATTCATGTTTACTTTTTATATATCTCTTGAGTCTTGGGTTTGAATGCTCTATTTTCTATTCACTGCTGATCTTTTCATCAAGAATATTTAAAAGTCTCCTATTCCATTAAATATTTATTTTTTTGTTTTTTAGGATTAGACACAGTTTTTCTGAATAGGTTATCCTTGGTTATAATTCTAGGTCTTTTGCCTTTTAGAATATCATATTCCAAATCCTTTGCTCCTTTAACATGGTAACTGCTAAATCTTTTTCTGAATCTGAGTACACAATATTTGAAAGGTTTCTTTCTGGCTGCTTGAAATATTTTCTCTTTTATCTGGAAGTTATAAAATTTGACTATACTCCTGGGAGTTTTCATTTTAGGGTTTCTTTCAGGTGGTAGTGAGTTCTTTTCATTTCTATTTTAACTTCTGGTTCTAGGATATAAGAACAGTATTGTTTGTTGGTTTTTTTATTTATTTTAAACTCTTACCTGAAAATGAGGTTGGTACTCCAATCATGGTTTCAAGTAATTCAATAATTCTTAATTATCTCTCCTCAGTCTATTTTCCAGGTCATTTGTTTTTCTGAGAGGTCACTTTTTTCATTTTTTTTAACTTTGTTTCATTATTTCTTACTGTCTCATGGAGTCATTAGCTTTCATTTGTCCAAATCTAAGGTTCATACAATTGGATTTAACTCAATGCTCTAAACAAGATTATTTTTAATATTTACTTTCTTTCAATGTGTTAAGTTTTCCTCCATCCACAAATTTAATAAAGATACCCTATATGCCTTTTTCAAGCTAGTAATTAAAACATTAAATGTAATCCTTGTAGTAGCCCCCTAGATAAAACTTTCCAAGTTGGCAGCAAAATATTAGTGACTATTTTTTTTTTGGTTATAGCTGTTCAACTGCTCATTTATTTATTAATTTTTAATCAAGATTTGCCTTCTCTCTCTAGGACTACCCCCACTCCAAATAAGAAATAAAAAACTCCTATTGCAAATATGTATAAACAAACAAAACAAATTTTATCAATGTTCATGCTTATAGATAGATATTTATATTTGTGTAGAGTAGAAGTAGTAGTATTTTTGATCTGATACTACTATGCTTCCTTTCTACTTTCCCTTTTTCATTAATTCCCATGAAATTCTCGATCATTTGGTCCTTTAGATGAAAATTTTAAATAATTTTTTCTAGTTCTATAAAGTAATCTTTTGGTTGTTTGGCATGGCACTGAATAAGCAATTTATTGTCATGTTTATAATAATTACTAGATCTATCTATGAGGAAATAATATTTCTTCAAGAATTTAGATCTGTATTTATTTGTATAAACTATTTTATAGTTGTGTTCATATAGTTTCTGTTTATATATATGTGCTTATAGGTCTTCTGTGTGTGTACATGTATGTATCTATGCATGTCTGTGTCTCAATCCATACTCTGAGTCTATCAGAAGGAGAGTATCATGTTTTATCATAGGTCCTTTGGAATATTGATTGACAATTGGGTTAATAAGGGTTCTTAATATTTCATAGTTGTTTGTCTTTACAATATTGTTTTTATTATCTTAAAAGTATTCCCATTCTTTGATCATTTGGGGGCATAAACCAAGGAGTGATATTGCTAGATCAATGGATGTGCAATTTTAATAACTTTTTGAACACAGTTCCAAGTTTCTTTCCAGAAGAACTAAACCACTTCATAGCTATATAAAATAGTGTGCTGATAAACCTTTTTTCCTACAGCTTCTCCAACATTCGTCATTTTCCCTTTTTGCCAACTTTGCTAAAATATGAGAGGTGTAAATGTGAACATCGGAGTCGTTTTACTTTTCTCTAATTAGTAGTAGTTTCTAGAATGTTTTTATCTGACTTTTGATAGCTTGGTTTTCTTTCTCTGGTAATTACCTTTTGATATCATTTGATAATTTTTAAATTGGGAAATGACTTTTATTTTCATAATTTTTAAATTTGTTGCCTATAGAAGAAATAAGACAGAGAAACTTTCTGCAAAAAAAAAGTCCCAATATCTTGCTTCTCTTCTCATTTTAACTGCATGAGTTTTCTTGGGGAGAAAACTTTTTAAAAGAATTTTACATAATCAAAATTGTTCAATATGTCTTCTATGGTCTTCTCTTTGTCTGGCTAGGTCATGAAATCTTCCACTCTCAAGAAATCTAATGGGCGATTACTTCCTTGATTTTCTACACTGTTTACAGTATCCCCCTTCATGACTTAGTAATGTGTCCATTTCAAGTTTATCTTAGCACATGCTATGAGATGTTCTCTATTTAGTTCAAGACAAGTTGCTTTGTACTTTTCACAACAGTTTTGTTTAATATTGACTCTTACCCCATTAGTTAAAATTTGGGTGTTATTAGACATTAGGTTACTGAGCTCAATTGTTTCTGTATATTATATACTAAATCTGATCAATTTCTATTTCTTAAGCAGTTATAAATTATTTAGGGAATTATGACTTTGTAGTACAGCTTCTGATCTGGTACTATTAGGCTGCTTTCCATCTCTTCTTTTTTTTTTTATTAACTCTCTTCAGATTCTTGACCTTTTGAAGAAATTTTGTAATTATTACTGCTAGCTCTATAAAGTAATCATTTAGTAGCTCAATATGGCACTAAATAAGTAAGTTACCACTCTCATGTTCATTATATTAGCGTAACCTGTTGCTGTTCAGTAGTGTCTAACTCATCATGACTTCCAGGACTATATTGACTATGGAGTTTTCTTAGCAAAGGTACTAGAACAGTTTGCCATTTCTTTCTCCAGTGGATTTAAAGCAAAGGTTATATGACTTGCCTAGTACCATACAGACAATAAGTATCTGAGGTTAGATTTGAATTCAGGTCCACTGAGCTACCTTACTACCTTCTAAACAAACAGACAATAAGTAACTTGCCCAAGGCCCCACAGCTAGTGAGGCCAGATTTGAACTCTTCCTGATTGATCTTCCTATTTTAGGTGATCTAGCTGCCTTAGCCCTATAAGCTTTACCATACTGCTAAAAGGGTCCATAATAATAAAAAAAAAGGTCAAGAACTCCTGTTTTAGACTTCTAGGTAGGACTATCATCACACAAATATTTAAATGAGTAGCAACAAAATGGTGCCAGGGCCAAAATTTCTTTCCTTATAATGAAATAGTATGAGTCTATTTATCATTCAGGGTCAGAGATAAGGGAAAATTAATTATCTATGAGCAGGGAAAATATTAATAATTTCCATTACCTATAATATACCCTCTTGGAATTTAAAACTTTCCTAATTTTGAAAAGGATAGATCAAAGTTGTAGCTTTTTTTTTTCAAGAAAACTCTATCAAGCAAAAAGCATGGCGGGGTATTCTGTAATGTCCAGACATAACTTTGCTTCCAAGCAATATACATTTGAAGTTCAATTCCACAATCTTAATAAATCATGGATAAGAATTTAAAGGTTCAAAAGTAGTTCAAATTAGTAATAAAGACCATTAATAGAAAAATTTCAAGATAGATACACAAAAAATACCACATATAAATACTGCATGTTTAAAAAATGCATTACAAAAACTTCTAAAGTCATATACACAATTGATATTCAGACAAAATTATAGAATAACATGAAAACAGAACTATCACCAAAAGTCTGACTTAGTAGAACATGTTTTATGCTAACTATAATAATTCATTCATTCATTAAAAAAATCAAGTATTTACTAAACATCTCTGTGGAGGATATTGTTAGGTGACAGGAAAAAGCAAGATAAGTTTCCTCCTTTTATGGAGTTTACATAAGGAATAGGATACAAATGCTGAAGTTAATAATGAATTGATCTTTTTTTTTTTTTTTTTACCATTCTATAATGATAAGTATTATTTGGAAGGAAATGTCATTACCACATAGGGCGATCAGAGAATATATTCTAACCTAAGATCTTGAGGTGATCTCAGAGCTAAGTTTCATTAAATTCTACCCTATTTGTTGATCGTCCCATTGGTTCAGATTTCTCAGTTATTCTCAAACTCTATTTCCTTTTGGCTTAGCTCAAAGAGCACCATTCTCAAGTGGAGAGCATTGACTTTGGAGAAGTGAGTGAAAAAATTCTTCACTTTCAGAAAGTGGAATTAAAAATTCTAGAAAAATGGCACTTTCTATATCTCCTAAAGCAAATAGTATGCTGAATCTTCCACTTTGGGTATGTCCAGACTGTTGAAGAATAGTTGAGAAAGAAAAGGTATGCTACCTGGGAACAATCTTTTATGAACCAGGATTTCCTTTTGCACATTCCCTTGGCTTGACCTACCTATGAACAATTAAAATTTCTCCAAGTGTTCACTTGTGACTTTATTGTATAAAGAGTGATTTATAGGTATGTTCATATAGTTCTTGTGTGTGTGTGTTTACATGCAACCTCCTAAATATTTTGTATTTTTATTGTTTTTTTTTTTAAAGAATTTCTCTGTCTCTCCAAAGATTACATGGGTAAAAATACTGATGACTTTTCTTTTATATCCTGCAATTTTCCTGAAGTTGTCAATTCTTTCAACACATTTGTTAGCTGACCCTCTAACATTCTCTAAGTAAACCATTATATCATCTGCAAAAAGCAATACTTCACTTCCTCTTTGCCCATGTTTATTCCCTAATTTTCTTTTTCTCATAGCAGTTAGCATTTCTAGCACTATGATGAATAGTAATGAAAACTGACAGTGTTGCTTTACCATTGATCTTACTGGAAAGACATCTAGTTTATCCTCATTATACCTAATGCATGTTCTTGGTTTCTGATGATATTTATATTAATGAAATCTACTTTTATTCCTACACTTTCTAGTATTTTTAGAATCAATAGATATGATGTTATCCTATAGTTTCATGTATTGTTATTAATATGGCCAATAATGTCTATAATTTTTCTAATATTAAACCAGCCCTACTTTCCTGGTATTGCTCTAACCTGGTCATAGTGTATAATCTTTGTGATATGTTACTATAGTATTATTAACATAATTTATTTTTGCATTAGTTTTTTAACAATATTATTCCATAGTTTTTCTCTATTTGACTCTATTTTAGATATTAAAATCATATCGTTTTTAAAGAAGGAAGATAGTAGGATTTCTTCTCTTGTTGTTTTAAACAGTTTATTATCCAATTTAGTTGTTCTTTAGATGCTTGATAGAATTCATTTATAAATGTTAGGTTTCTTTTTTCCTTTGAGAGTTCATTTTTATATCATTCAATTTCTTTTTCTCAAAAATTGGTTTAAAGTTTTTTATATTCTGTTCTGTTAATATGGACAGTATTTTTATTTTATTTAACTTCATTGGTAGTGAAGTCATATTTTTTCACTTTTGACACTGGCAATTCAGTTTCCTTCTTTCTCTTTTATAAATTAAAGTAACTAGTTTTTATTGTCATTGTTGTTTTCCTCAAAGACCAATCCCTAGTTTAATTAATTAGCTCAGTGGCTGGAGCAGGGTCAGTTTCAATTTTGTTAATTCCTTCTTTGATTTTTTTCTTAAAAAGAAAAAAAAACTTTACCTTATATCTTTGAATATCATTTCTAAGACAGAAGAACCATAAGGGTGAGGCAATTAGTATTAAGTGACTTTCCCAAGGTCACACAACTAGGAAATATCTGAGAACCTAGGACCACTCATCTTGAGGCCTGGTTCTTTATCCTCTGAGCCACCTATTTATTCCATCTTCTATGATTTTCAGCATTTCTATTTTGATATTTAATTAAGGGTACTAATTAATCAATTTTCCAGATTTTTTAGCTGTATGCCCAATCCACTGATATGCTCTCTTTTACTGATGAAAATTTCCCTAAGGACTGCTTAATATCCCAAAAGTTTACCTGTGTCATCTCATTATTATCATTATCTTTAATTAAATTGAATATTGTTTCTATGATTTGTTCTTTGACCAACTCATTCTTTATTTAGGTGATCTCCACTTAATTTTAGTTATTTCTTCAGTGACCCTTTGTTGAATATGACTTTTTATTGAATAGTGATCTGTAAAAGATTCATTTAATATTTCTGATTTTCTACATTTGTCATGAGATTTTTGCTTCCTAATATATGGCCAATTTTTATAAAAGTACCATAAACTGCTGAGATAGATATATTCCTTTCGATTCCTATTTAATAGTCCCCAGCAGGTTAGCATATGTAATTTTTCTACAATTCTACTTGTCATTTACTTATTTTTTGTTTATTTTAAGTCAGATTTATCTAGTTCTGAGAGGGGTATATTGAGGATCTCTACTATTCAAGTTTATCTATATCTCTCAGTTATTCATTTAATTTTTAAGTATTTAAATGCTATCATATCTGATACACATATATTTAACACTGAAATTAATTCACTGTCAATAGTACCTTTCAGTCAAGTCTATTAACATTTTAAAAATTAAGTTTATTTTTGCTGCTACCTTTTCGAAGATCATAATTGTAAGTTACTTTCAGTATTTTTAACTTCAATTGAAGTTTATTCTGATTTCCTTTCTTTAACTCTGTGTGCACATTTCTCTTTTAAATTTATTTCTTATATTAAACAAAAGCATACTTTGCTTTCTAATCTATTCTGCAATTCTCTTTCACTGTGTGGGTGAGTTTATCCCATTTGTATTCATAGCTATAGTTGTTCATCGAGTACACTCTATCTTATTCTCATAAATTTATGACTATTTCCTGCTCTCTTTTTATAAAGAAGAAAAGGGTAATGAGAAAGGAGTGACTCAGTACCAGTGTTCTAAGACTGGTGTAATCTGCTTTGGTTCTCCTGCCTGTCTCTTATCCAGAGCCCAATAACAAGTTTTTAACCTTTCTTCTCTTTCTTTTAAATTCTTCTGCACAATCCATCATTAATAGCTAGAATTCATTTCATTTGAAACTATTTCTTCCCTAACCTAACCCTCTTCTTATTCTTCCCCTTTCTACCTGTTCCTCTGTTGAAAGAATTTTTTTTTACTCAGCTATGAGCTTATTCCTCCTTTGATTACTTCGGATGAGAATAAGATTGTACTCATAAAGATTTTGTAAAGATAGAAAATGGACTACGACTGAAAATCACTGTTAATCTTTTTAAAAATTCCTTTATTGATTTGCTTGTTAAATTTAAATACCCAATTAATTCCCTCTCTCTCTTCCCTACCCCCACTATTAAAGAAAGTATACATAGATATATGTATATGTAAAAGTATGCCTTAATATTTCTATTTGCCAATTATTCTGAAGGTGGAAATATACAACTCATTCTTCAAACAATATTTCTGTATTTGTACATAATGTTCTCTTGGTTCTGCTTATTCTACCCTTCATAATTTAATCTTATATGTTTTTTTTCCAAAATTAGCTTGTTCATCATTTCTTCTGTTACAGTAATATTCCATCATAATCCTGCCACAACTTGTTTAGCTATTCCCCATATGATAGGCATCCTTTCGATTTCTAGTTCTTTGCCACCTCAAAGACAGCTGTAATAAATATTTTAGACATACACTTTCTTTTTCACTTCCTTAATAACCTTGGAAACCTTTTTTCCACCTTTCCTCCAACATTTGTCATTTTGTCATTTTGTTACTTTTGCCAGTCTGATATAGATAAGACGATATCTTGGAGGTGCTTTGATTTGCATCTTGCTAATCAATAATGATTTAGAGCATTTTCTCACATAGTTACAAATAACTTTGATTTTTTCATCTAAAAACTGTCCATTTGATTATTTATCAATTAGAGAATGGCTTATAATTTTATATATTTGACTAAGTTCTCTATATATTTTAGATATGAGACATCTATCTGAGAAACTGACTATAAATTTTTTCCCAACTTATTCCCTTTTTTCTAATGTTGGCTACGATATTTTTATTTGTATAAAACCTTTTTATTTTAGTATATTCAAAATTGTCCATTTTATATCAAACAATGCTTTTTCTCTCGTTTATTCATAAATTCTTCTACTATTCATAAATGTGATTAATAATGTTCTCTGTCCTTCTAATTTGCTAATAATACCTCCCTTTATGCAAAGATTATGTGTCCATTTTTATGTTTTCTTGATAAATGGTGTAAGATGTTGGTCAATACCTAGTTTCTACTAGACTGCTTTCAGGGTTTCCCTACAACTTTTACCAAATAGTGAATTCATATTCCAAAAATGTGGATCTATACTTTTGTCAAACACAAAGTTAGTATAATCTTATATAATTATTTGTTGTATGTCTGTTCTATTCTACTATCTACTTTTCTATTTATTAACCAGTACCAAATAGTCTTGATAATTACTGCTTTATAAAAGAATTCAAATTATTGTAAAAAATTTAGAACACCCTCCTTTATATTTTTCATTAATTCTTTTGATGTTCTTGACCTTTATTTTTTTCAAATGAATTTTTTTTTATTTTTTTCTAGTTCATTTGGATGATATTGAACAACTAGATTAATAGGATTGTCATAAATTATTAATAGTTTCAATTAAATTTCTGTTCAATTTGTAGGAGAATATATATATCATCTTGTCTGTGAAAAGATAATTTTGTTATCTCTTTGCCCAACCTGATTCCTTCAATTTCTTTTTCTTCTCTTATTACTAGTACTCTCTGAAAAGAAGTTTTTGAATAATATTGAGGTCTGGGATTTTTCCCTAAATATTCAATATTACCCATTCTCTCAAACATTTTGAGAATAAAATTCTCAATACCCTAAGAATTGTTTCACCTTCAACATGGATTTCCTCTGTCTAGATTACAATAATGTAGATGTTATTTCCATTGTTTTTTCTTTAGTGTCTTTTCTTAATACTATACACTAAGAACTGTAGGGCTAGAGTGTAAATGTAATATTTACACTACATCATGGAGAAAAGAGTTCATTATAGAAATCCCAACAGATAACTTCAATTTTAACACATTTTTCAGCCTTTCATTTTCATCTTAGAATCCTCTTACTATGATTTAACTTGATCAGATTACCAAGATTTCTAGAAATTTGTTTTTTACTCTCTTATTTTTCAACTGCTTCTTGTTTTTATATTAAATAATATGCTCATAATCTTTTGCCATAATCCTTTAGCTTAGTTATAAGCTAAATGGTATCTCCTATCTGTATTTCTCTTCTCAAGGAAATCAATGATTTATTGACTAAAGTAGATTCTAAGTTCTTCTGATCTCATTGTGCCATCTGGTTTGCATGTATTAATCTTCTTTAAGAAATGGTGAATGTCTGAAAATATGTCTCTTCTTTTGTCCACTTTCCATTTTTTTAGTCAACAACTTTTTAAATAGATCAGGTTGTCTTGAGTAAATGCAGCATCTTCTCAACCTCATTATTTCTTTTAATTTTCTGCTAGTCTCTCAGATAGTAAACATCTTTAACTTGAAATTTTTCCTCACCCATATATCTTGCCAATTGCTAAATCTTGCCATTTCTACCTTTGTAACATCTCTTACCCGTTTTTCTTTACCCAAATAGTCATTCAAGCACTCATCATCTCTTATCTGGAACATTAATTCAGATCCCTACCTCAGGACTCTAATCTATCCTCTACATTGCTGCCAAAATTATTATCCTTAAGTGCAAATTGAACTATGTCACTCCTATACTGAACCAAGTCCCATGGCCCCCAATTGCCTCTGTTGTTTTTGTTATTCAGTTATTTCAGTCATGTCTGATTCTTCATGACCCCATTTGGGGTGTTGGCAAATGCTCTGGAGTGACTTGCCATTACCTTCTCCAGCTCATTTTACAATTAAAGAAGAGAAGGTATACAGGGTTAAACAACTTGCCTGTGGCCATACAGTCACACAGATAGTAAGTGTCTGAGGTCAGATTTGAACTCAATCTTCCTGACTCCAAGCTCAGCATTTTATTCTCTATGACACTAGCTGTCCTTGTCCCTAGGTTCAAATATAAATTCCTCTGTTTTGCTTTTAAAGTTTTTCACAGCCTGGTTCCAAACTAAATTTTCAATGTTTTTTGGCCATCACTCTCCTGTTATTCTAGGATACAGCAAAATTGATAGTCTCACTCTTCTCACTCTTGATACACCTTCTCCTCTCTCTGTGCTTTTGTGCTGGACAAATCTTATGCCTAAAATATGCCCTATCCTCACTTGTACCTCATAGAATTTCACACTTTGAGATGAAACTCAAAAACCACTTTTTACTTTTCCACCCAGTAATACTAAACTCCTGGTTATTGTATAAATAAGATACTCGATCTCTCCACTCCAAGAATTTTCTCTAATTCTCCATGCCTAAAATGTTCTCCTGCCTCTATTCTGACTACTGTGCTCCCTGACTTCCTTTAAGTTCAAGCTAAAATCCCACCATCTATAAGAAGCCCTACCTAATCATCTTGTTTCCTATTTGTCCTATACATAGTTTGCTTTGTATATCTTATATACTAGTATGTTCTCTCCATGCCTTTTGTATCTCTAGCATTTAGGGAAGAAAGGAAGGGAGTGAGGGAGGGAGGAAGGAAGAGAGTGAGGGATGAAGAAAGGAAGGAGTGAGGGAGGAGGGAGGAAGGGAGTGAGGGAGGGAGGGAGGAAGGAAGGGAGTGAGGGAGGGAGGAAGGAAGGGAGTGAGGGAGGAAGAAGGAAGGAAGGAAGAAGGGAAGGANACAAAATAAAAGAGTTGAAATAAATTACTTCTTTGGTCCTTTATAGTTCTTAATGTACAATCCTTTTATTAAAGATTCTTATCACCCAAGAGAAGAGCTCAGGATTAACTGGTAATTCTGGCCAACAAAGCTTTTAATTGGACAGGTTACAGAACAATAATCATGACACAAATAGTTAGCAATTATAAAGATCATTGTTCCACAATTTCTCTTTATTATATGTAAAAGTTGCATTGAAACCCACCCCTCAATTTAGCTTTGATAAACTTATCAAATGTGAAAACATCTGCAAACTTGACTATTTACTAGGCATGAAGGCCTAATATTTTCCCCTTCCACTAGGTGCAAAGAAAATCTGTTTGGGTTAACTGGGGGACTTGATCATAACCTCTAGACCAGTGATGGTGAACCTTTTAAAAGTAGAGGGCCAGGCCTGGCCCCCAGCCCACCCCCTAAGTTGAGTGCCATGTTGTGCCCACCCAGAAACTAATTGCTGAGCCCTAACCCACCCCTTATCCCAGATGGGGAAGGAGGAAGTGCTCCCATTGGGCTGCTGCGCAGAGGGGTGGATGATGAGAGGCATGTATGGAAAGGGGGAGGGAGGTGTCCCCAGTACTCTGCTCCTCTCTAGCTCTGCCACCTGTGAGCTGCCCACCTTACCCCCTGTGTACTCCCACTGAGCTGCTGGGCAGAGGGTTCAGGGATAGGAAAAAATCTCATCAGGCACGATGAGGAGGGGGAAGAGAGCAGCTCTGCCCAAGTCTCTCTGCCTTTCTAATAAAAAAAAACTTGGGGCAGGGGTGGAGCATACCCACAGAGAGTGCTCTACATGCCATCTTTGGCACCCATGCCACAGGTTCACCATCACTGCTCTAGACATTTCCAGGGACTTTAAGAGTTGAACAGGGAAACCAGCAAATGGAAAAAAGAAAAAGTAGGACTGAGTCATTTTAGATAGGAGAGTGATCAAGGAGGACCTTTAGCTATAGTCACTTTGGGGTGCAATACTTGGGCTAAAACTATCATTTTTTCTAAATGACTCTCTTTTCTATTAACGAACACTGCATTATTCTCTGTTACTTCTTTACCCAAATGTTTCTGATAAACTGATTTTGCTAACCACAAAAAAAAAAAAAAAAAAAGGCCAGGGGTTGATGAGAAAGAAATATAAATGTAAATTAAGACAGAAAGTTCAACTTTTGCCTTCGTGTTAAGGGCTATCGTAACTAGGGGGTGAGGTTATGATTATACTCCTAACTTTTGTTTTGTACTCCTAACTTTTTCTTTAATATTAGTTCTGGTGCAAGTCCCCATCACCTCAAGCCTAGACTATTTTCGATAGCCTGCTCATGGATCTGCCTGCCTCAAGACTCTCTTCATTGAAATCCATCCTCCATGTGACATACACATTTTCCATTCAATAGATTATTAGTTCCTTGAGTATAGGAACTGTCTTTTTCCTAAATTTTGTGTATCTTTAGCATTTAACCCAGTGTCTAGTATAGAGTAGGTTTTAAATAAATGTTTATTGACTAATTATAAAGTCCCTGAAGCAATAGAGGAAGAATTAAAGGATTAAAATTAGCTAATCAATACAACCAAGTAATATAGAGAAAGATAAAGCTAGAGATAGATGGTATAGGCATAGATGAGAGAGACAGACAGACAGAGAAAGGAGGGGGAGAGAGAAGAGAGAACATTATACAAGTTAGAGATTAATAAAAAAATATTTCATTCCCCAAAGGTACTTCTATTTCAAGTTAAATTGGATGCAACAGAAATCCTGTTGAACAAACAAAAGAATTTGAACACTCCCTTGAAGCTTTTTGTGAGCAGGTTTTGACTTGTAAAATTTTCCACTGTTGTAAACAGTGGAGTAAAAGAGAGTGGTCTATACCTAGATTTACCCCTCTATGCTTACAGGTTTACAAAGCTAAAGCCAACAAAATTGGATTTTGAGTCCATACAATCCTCAGATTCATTCTTCCCTTCCAATTCCATAGGGCATATATTAGAGTTTATTCTGACTCTAACCACTCTGGGTTACAATGAAATTTAATTCTCAGGATCTTTAGTGACTTAGCCCCCTGTCAGGCACCCAGTCTGAGTCCTACTAGAAGGATTGTGACATGAGCAGGGAAGATGTTCCTTTATGCCTTATTTTTGATGCCTTGCTTTAATCAGGCTTAGTCCCAAATTGAACAAAGAGCTATTCCTCAGCTGCTAGCTGACAGCCTCATGTGGCACGAGCTAACATATTTTCATAAAAGCCTTTCAAAGGCCTGTAGGAAATTATGTAGCTACAACAGAGTAGCTGCAAGGGTGCACTCTGGAGAATATCAGGAAGTCTGCAAGGCTCTCTTCACCCCTGCCTGTCTGCCTGCTCATCTTCTGGGGTTCACATTTCTATTCTCTGTCATAGATTTATACAAAAAGCATCAGACTCTGACTCATAGAGGGGAGAATAAAGGGTCACTATAACTCATTATGTAACCAATAGAGAGACAATTGGTTTTTAATGGAAACTTTCACTGATACCACCAAGCTCCAGTGCGGTATTTTTCTGATATGGCAGCAAAGTGGTGTTAAACTCAAATAGAAATAGGGAAAAAAAAAAACTAAACTATACAAAGGATCTCTGCAGGCCACATGTTGACTTGGTTTTTAGATATATTATCTGTATTTTATTGTATTTTTATTTATTTTGCTAAATTTTCCCTATTACATTTTAATCTAATTCAGGTTGATAGTCTGCAGTACTATGGACCAGCTGGTGGCTACATGTTTCACATCTCTGTTGTAGAATAAAAAGAAATAGACTATATGTAGAATGTTGGTTACAGCAAAAAGGGGAATCCAAATCCCAACTATTTTTGTGCTCCTAGTCCCAAGGCCCATTGGTATGGGACCCTCCTTATTGATGGAGATCCATGTCTCACATTTATAGGTAGGGCATGGTAGAGTTGACCACAGTGGGAAGAAGGAGAGTCTCTTCAATCTCTTCCAGCTTTGAGTTGCTTTGGGCACTTCTGATTTCCAGCTTCAAAAAAGAAGAGAGCACTGTTCTCCACCAATAAGGATTGAGTTCCCATGCCATAAAAACAAATTGTTCAGAAAACTCTAGTATGCTTTTTCATTCACGCATCTTTTTGAGGGGTTCAGAGAGAAATAGTCCTGGAATTAATTTATAACATGCTCTTATTCCTTTATATTTGGCATTCAATGGTTTATTGCATAGGTTGATAAAATGATTATTTTCTATTGGAATATGAGGTGTGAGATCCATATTGCAGAGAGGGGTTCAAGCTTCAGAGAGGGGTTCAGGCTACATCACAGAATTCCATAGTGCCCCCCCAAGACCCAAGACCCAGGAGCCCAGACCAGCAAGCAGAGTGACCTGCCTTTTTATATCAGGACTCCAACTGCCTTTAACTGCCCCCTCCCTTAGAGTTCTGGGAGGCACTATGGAATTCTGTGATGTAGCCTGAACCCCTCTCTGAAGCTTGAACCCCTCTCTGCAATATGGATCACACAGAGGTCAAACACTGGAGACTGAGAACATTCTTGTATAATTCCAATGGCAGAAAGGAAGGAACGCAATGTTGTGTACTTTATCTTCTCCCCATGTGATTTAAATCCCCTTGGCCAGGTTGTTATTCCATGTAATTTATAATTTTAAGATAAGCATTCCAAGGTGCCTGTAAGCTTAGAGTATATGTATTTGGAAATGTGACAGCTAAGTTTTTACAAATCAGTGTTTTGATCATTTTAGTCAACAGTTTGGTCTATGATAATGGTCTACTTTTAATATAATTTATTGGATGAGGTCCAAAAGATATTTTGAAGTCTAAATTTATAGTATGGAGATGTGTCATCTATCAGTCCATGAAAAATAGTGAGCCTCAGATGCATGACTAATCACTGGAGTCAAATGAGATATTTGTAAAGCAATTAGTGCAGTCCTTGGAATACTTTTGTTGTTATTTAGTTATTTTTCAGTCATGTCTGACATTTTGTGGCCCTATTTGGAATTTTCTTGGCAAAGATATTAAAGTGGGAAAATGGGATAATTGTTATCATCTACATTTTTTCCCTTTATCTTACTCGATACTATGAACTATCCTCTCATTTTTTGATGCCCTGTGCTCTTTTAGATTCTCTGACATGATACTCTTCCCTCTACCTCACTGACTATTCCTTCTCTGTCTCTTTTGTTAGCTACTTCTCTAGTTTATTTTATAGATGAGGAAACTGAAACAAACAGGGTTAAGTAACTTGCCCAGGGTCATATAACTAGTAAATGCTTGAGGTCAAATTTGTTCTCAGGAGAAGAGTCTTCCTAACTCCAAATCCAGAACTCTTATCTGCTGCACAATCTAGTTGTCCCCCATTTGATACATAGTACCAAATATTAATAATAAGCTTAATAAGTGTTTGTTGACTTTCCTTTCTCCTTCTCCAGGTCATATCTTTCCATGTGTTTATTAGGTACTACATTTTTATAACCTGCAGTAATGTGCTATATTGTCTCTCCAATTTCCAAGCATTTAGTGTTGTTTTATTATTATTAAGCCAGAAATTATCATAAAAATCAGTTCAATAGATTGACACCCCTGTGTAAAACTATTATTACTGAATTATACTTAATTTAATAGGATATTGCAAATTCTCTGCTCCATTTGTCTTAGGATTACTTGTCACTTATCTTTAGCTCATGATAATGCTGACTAGCATGTCATTAGTCAAAAACTGAAGAGTGAGATGGGCTCCCCAATCTCTTCCATTAACACTTGCTTAAGGTCCCGCAATTATGAAGTGTCTGAGGTATGATTTGAACCTAGGACTCCTGGTCTACAAGATTAGCACTCTATCCATTATATCATATTGTCTCTACTATCTTATAGCATACATACATACATATATATGTATATATATATATAAACTTCTTCAAAAACTTCATTCTCTGTAGAATGTAAAATGAATCATTTTTATTAAATTTTATTAAATTTAAAATTTATTAATAAAAATGTATTAAATTTTTGCTCACACAAAACCAATAGAGCCAACAAAGCTGAAAACTGGGGGGAAATTCTTAAAGCAAGTTTCACTGACAAAGGCTTTCTTTATCAAATATATAGGGAACTGAACTAAATTTATAAAATACAAGCCATTTCCAATTGAAAAATTCTCAAAGGATATGAGCAGGCACTTTTCAGAAGAAGAAATCGAAGTTATCTATAGTCATATGAAAAAAGTTCTAAATCACTGTTGATTAAAGAAATGCTAATTAAAATTAAGCTGTGGTACCACCTCATATTCATCAGATCACTTAATGTGAAAGAAAAGAAAAACTGCAAAAGTTGGAGTGGATATGGAAAAATTGGGACACTAATGCACTTGGTGGAATTATGAACTGATCAAAACATTCTGGAAAGCAGTTTGGAACCATGCCCAAAAGTTTATAAAACCTTTCTCCCAGAAATAACTCCTACAAGATCTATATCTCAGAGAGGTTAAAGAAAAAGGAAAAGGACTTAAAGAATTGGAAATTGAGGCAATACCCATTAATAGGGGAATAGCTAAACAAATTGTGGAATGATTACAATGGAATATGATTGTGCTATAAGAAAAGGCAAGCAAGATGGTTTTAGAAAAACCTGAGAAGACTTGCATTAACTGATGCAAATTGAAGTGAGCAAAACCATAACATAGTCTACAGTAACAACAAAATTGTATGATAATCAACTGTGAATGACTTAAACTATTCTGAGCAATACAATGATCCAAGACAATTCTGAAAGACTTATGATGAAAAATGCTAACCACCTCCATTGAAAGAACTGATGAAGATGAAACAGAGACCAAAGGATATTTTTTTACTTTATTTTTTGTCTGGTTTTTTTTTTTGCAATATAACTAGCAGGGGAATATGTTTTATATGACTTTATATGTATAGTCTATATCAAAACGCTTGCCTTCTCAAGGAGGAAGGGAAGGGAAAGATAAAAGGAAATTTAGAACTCAAAACTTTTTTAAAATAAATGTTAAAAAATTTAAAGGCAAATCAGAAATAAAATTAATTAATTTAAAATTTTTAAGAACTTCATTCTTTGTCCTGACAGATTTAATACTTTTCTGTCCTTCTACTTTGCCTTTAAGTTGCTGATTTCAATTTCAACTTTTGCAGATTCTCTGTAGTAATATTTTAGCTTTTAAAAATACTATTGATTCATCTGCAAATACATCATGGGAAAAATGAGGTATTTATCATTCATTTATATTTTCTTCCTTTATCTCACTTGATACTTTGAACTATCCTCTCTTTTTTTGATACCCTGTACTCCTTTAGATTCTCTGTCATTATCCTCTCCCCTACTTTTCTGACTATTCCTTCTCTGTATCATTTGCTCGTTACTTATCTTCTTCCCCTTTTAAATGTAAGTATTTTGTAATATTCTGAGAGACTTTTTTCTCTCTGCGTGCTGCAATTTTAATTGTAGAATCATAAAATCACAGAATCATTCATAGGGACATTAGAAACTACTCATTATTTAATAAAGTACAGAAAAGACTTACCGAAAGTCACATCATTAGTAAGTAGAAGAGCCAGTATTCAAACCTAAGTTTTTCTCCATCATCTTAATTCTCCTTCATCTTAAACTTTATTTTCTGCCTAATATCTATTTTTTAAAATTCTTACCTTCCATCTTAGAATCAATACTGTGTATTGGTTCTAAGGGAGAAGAGTGATAAGGACTAGGCAATGAGGATTAAGTGAGTTGCCCAGGATCACAGTTAGGAAGTGTCTGAGGCCAGATTTGAACCTAGGACCTCCAGTCTCTAGATCTAACTCTCAATCCACTGAGCCACCCAGCTGCCCCCTGCCTAATATCTATTAATTAGTATCTTCCCAGTCACTAAGACCCATGATTTCCATCACTGACTCTTCTCTCTCCCTCTCCCCCTAAATATTCCTCTAATTTATCACTACTTCTTTATTCCCACTGACATCAGTTGAGTTCTCATCAAAACTAGCTTGGACTCTTATAATAGCCTCCTAAGAGATCTTGTTTGATCCCATACTTTTTGTTCAGATTCTTCCCTCTGCCCAGAATGCCATTTTTTCCTCCTTTCTTCTATTTTAAACCTTTTTTTCCAATCCTTCAAGAGAAGAAAAGAAGAAATATTCTATGAAATCTTTCCAATATATTTTAATAGGTTTACTTTACAAGACATAGTGGAAAGAAAAGATCTGGATCATTGTTACAGAAACTTTTGTAGCTATTTAATCAAGCAAGGGTTTGTTTGAGGACTTTCATAACTTGTTACAGATTGGTGTAGAAGGAATCATATTGAGAGCTGAAAGAATCCTCAGGGGATATCTAGTCTAACTCTATCATTTTACAGATGAGAAGTGGATGAGACCCAAAGAAGGTAAGTGATTTTCCTAGTCACATGGGTACATAAGTAGTAGTCAGATTTTAAATCCATGTCCTCTGACTCTAAATTTAGAGCTTTTTCTTTGGCAGTTTGGAATAGAGCTGACATCTTTGCTAACTGAGATTCTGTGAAAATTGTATTAATAAAATATTTTAAAATTTTAATGGATTTATTTGTCTAGTTCCACTAATTTTTAAAAATATTTAGAATGACTTATTAATACAAAAAGCCATTTGCTGAATCCATTCTTTATTTTCTAAATACATGAATGACAAGAATGAGAAATACGAATTGAAATATGTCTTAAATAGCAGTTCCATCAGAATAAAGTGGTTCTCAAGTTATAAAAATGTCTTTTCAATTAATAGTATACAATCATTTAGTTTAACATTAAAACAGAAGATAATAGTTATGGGTAGCTGGATTTTTTTCCCCAATATACTGTGAGGTGAGGACAAGATTTATTTTGGGGAGTGAGAGGGTGTAGAGAACCTAACCTCTCTTCATAGATTTTTCTCTTCCAGCCTTAAATAGAAATAACATTGCAATCTAGTCTCTGCCCATTAAGTCATGGAGACCTCACTTAACTAGCCCTTCCAGCACATAGATTGTGTTGGTTGCTTTCACTCCTTCCATGGACGATTTTCTGGGCTGAAGCACATGCTTTCAGGCATAGAAACTGCTTTCCTACCCTTATTAAGACATTGACATAAGTGTCCCTGGAGAAGTGAAGAAAGGCTTCAAAATTGAAATGAACCACCCTCAGGGTTTCATGTTCTTGTCATGTAGGGTTTCTCCTTTTCTTTCTTCTTCTTTTTTCTCTTTTTTAATAAAGACTACAAACAGCAGGGGATGTACAGACCTTGAAATCACTAGAAAATGAAATGTTTCCGCAGCATTGAGACGCATTTGGTGCAAAGGCCCAGCTTAGGCCTGTCTTTTGTTCCCTTTGTGAGAAGGTTTGGTTGTGTGGGATAGGATGTTTTTTAGTTTTTGTTTTTTTTTTTTTAACAGAAATTTGGGAATTAAAATAACTTTAGAATTTTGGAGCAGTCACTGCTTATTTTTTCTCTGTTCTGGATTTATCACTTCCAGAGACACATGGACAAAAGGAGAAGTGGAATTTTGGAAAAAAAAACTCCCATTCAGTCCTCTACTTTATAAATAAGACAAACTAAAATGATCACATTCACAATAGCTCTTATTACAAACATCTTCTATAGAAGATAAAATATTCCAGAACCTTCATCTATTACTGTGAGTTCATCAAATATCAAAAAATTAGAGATAATTGGAGCAAAATTCAAAGATGTTAGCAAAATTTTCTTTTAACATACCACATCCTCTTTGTCTTTTTGTAGAGCCCATTTTTTTTTTCAGATTTTCTGGAGTGTTGGGGTCATGTCTTTTTCTTTTCTCCTCTTCAAGTTTCTGGCCTCCCAATCTCCCTTTGTGCTGCAGAATCAAAACCCAAAGAAATTCATGAGAAGAGTCTCAGTTTCCCAGTAAAAATGTTTCCCTAAATCTAGACTGATTAAAGCATACTTCACTTAAAAGAAATCAAAATTTTTTAAAAAGTGGATCTGAGGTTTTTTCAGATCTAAACACTGCTTTTTAAGACTTACTTTTTCCCATAATTCATTTCAGTTTAATAATGTAGTAGACAATTGTTGCAGTAAGTGAATGAAGAGATCATGTGGCGCCTTGTTCCTTCTGACAGGCCAAGTATATGGCTCTGATTATATCTACAGTGTCTGGGAAATGTGATTTTTAAGGGTTTTTTTAAACCCACCATATAAAGAAGTCTTTTTTAGGCTATGTGCATATATCAGTATGAATTCAACCTTTCACCCCATAACCAGTTACTTGATGTTACCAATTTTTGCTATTGCTATTTTTTTAAGTTATGTTTGATGATACAGCATGAGATTCTAAAGCCAAAAAGCATTCAACATCAGAGTGGCCCATGGGGGTCATGAACTAGCTGAAGGGTATCACCCCCAAAATGTATCACATTAAAAAAATGGACCAGATGCTAGGCTTGAAGGGAGAGTAAGGTACATATCATATTGGGTAGACTTCATCTGGAAAGGAATAAATGGTTGAAAACTTAAAAGAGGGAATCCATCTGCTGTATTCATGAAACTTCCTAGCATCCTTTTGTCGTGTGGATTCCAACAGAACACACGGAATTTCCATCAGTGATAATTTAGTCTTGTCATATACCTGACAAGTTGGTCCTTTTTTATTTTCAAAGTCTTCCATTTCTGTGTTGACATCCTATTCACTTCTTCTGAATAACTTTCTTTGTAACGTGCTACAACCAATTCATAGAACAGCTAGGTAGTGTAGTGATAGGGTGCCAGTCCTGGAGTCAGGAAGACTCATCTTCCCAAGTTCAAATGTGGCCTCAGATACTTACTAGCTATGTGACCCTGCACTTAACTCTCTTTGCCTCCATTTCTTCATCTGTAAAATGAGCTGGAGAAGGAAAAGGCAAACTGCTCTAGTATCTTTGCCAAGAAAAACTCAAATGGGGTCACAAAGAGTCAGGACAGGACTGAAAGGACTGAACAACAACAATGCGACCAATTCCTACCAGCTCTGAGTCACTCCCTGCTTTCTTCTCACCATTCTAACTGGTCCAAAACTGAAAGTCCCACTTGTGTGACCCAAGACCTAGAGGTGGGGGGATTTCACCTATTCTTGTCTGGTCTTTGAGTCACAGAACTATTTCTCAGATATCTCTTTGTCATGCATACTATGCCCACACACACAGGCTTTTCCACCACTAACTCAGAGAATAGTAATCAGGTCAACATTATTAATCTAATCTACAGCTTAGGAAGGATATATCAATCATTTGCTCTATTGCACCAACCACTATTACTTGTCTATCCAAAACACTCCTCTTTTGCCATCATTCCACAGTATTATCTTATCCCATTAGAATGTAAATTCTTTGAAAACAGGTATGGTAAGAGGAATATCTCCCAGAGTCCCTCACCACATAGATTGAGCTAGTTCTTAAAATACCTTCTTAAAAGAGATTGACCCCATATTTAAGACAAGGGACTACAAATCTGGATATTAATAGTGCTTCTTAGTTCAGACAGACATGAAGAGCTCCAGTACCTTTCTGATGCTTGGCTGGCAAACCCATTCCTCTCCTTAAAGGAAGGAGAGCTTCACTCTCCTGAAACAACTTGTGTTGACTTCCTCTCTGAAGAAAAACAAAATTCTCTTTTGAGTTAACCTCCTGAGTCCTTCAATAGAATGTTTTAAAAAGTACTTTTTGTGTTATATTGTATATGATAGCTATCAGTGTTTATGCCCTATATATGATGAACTCTTACTGGAATTGGACTCTTATCTCAGCTTTACATCTCACCAGCACTATCACCTACCACAGTAGTCTGTATACAATAAATATTGGATAAATATTTGTTGTATTGTAAGAAGCAGGCACTTTACACTTTAAGATTACATGTATTTGGAGGCTATCTATCATAAAAAATATGCTGGAAACATTCCATTGAAATACTGGATCCCATGGGATCCTACAGGCAACTTGAAAGCCTAAAACTTGATGGGAAAGGCCAATCATTCATTTACTTAGTTAAAAATGAAGATAAAATGGTTTCAATAGTTTTGGTTTCCAATTGATATAGACTATCAACTTGACTCAAAATTATAGATATGGAGATGAATACAAATATTTACCCCCTTCAGAATCCTTATCTCTCTTTAATGCTTAGGTCAGTTTCTACCTCCAGAAAAAGCCTCCCCATCCCCATCAATTGTTAGTGCCCTCTCCCAAATCATCTGCCTTTTGTTGTCTTATCTTTGCACCTTTACATTCTCCAATCTTAGGTAAGCTCCTTGAACACAAGGGTGCTCTCCTTTCTTGTCTTTTTGTATGCCTAGGAAGTAGAACAGTGGCTAAGTACTTACTAACCTTTTAAGAAACATTTGATTAATTTAATTCAAAGAATAGTTAATCTCATGGGACCAAAAAAGGACCAAATAAATAAAAACTTCCCCACCTCTCTGAGTCACAGACAGCTCACCAGTCATTTACCCACCCTGTATCCCCCTAAAACCAATAATCTTCTCTGGTTGCAATACTCAAAGGTGTTTCTTTGCCTGTAGACAAACAGATACTGCAAGAAGTTTCCAGTTCTGTCAAATATTGAAATATGTCAAATATTGTCAAATGTGGAAAATTATCTTGGGGCAACAGTTGAAAATGATCAAGTTTATCAAATCTGTCTAACTATACTTAATCACTAGTAAAGGGCTAATGATCCATAGTTTTACTTAATTTGGAAATTTTATTCTATACTCAGGTAATGAAAATTGTTCATTCTCGAGGACACATATTTTAATTTCCCACTTGTTCTGCCAAAAATATACCTATTCATTCCCCCTTTACTTTCCTATTGGTCCTTTCTTCTTAACTTTACTCCTCTAAAAGAAATATGCCAACATTTTTAGTTTCCTCTGTAAAATTAGGAAGTTGGTCTACAATCAGTCAGTATTTATTTAGCACCTATTATATACCTATAGTACACTGTATTATGTCCTATGGATACAATGAAAGGCAAAAGGGCATCCCTGCTCTCAAGGAATTCGTAGTCTAATGTGTGGGACAATGTGCAAATGATAACATATAAATCAAATGTATTAAAAATAATTTGGAGTTTGCAAAGACCCATCCTATTTTACTATGGTCTACAGACAAAATGTGTAATTGAATTCCAATTTTTAAAAATTAAATATTTGCCAATTTCATTCAACAGTGTTGCTAGGTTTTCCATGGATGTAGTTCAGACAGAAAAGCAGCTTGGAGTAGTGAAGTACCTTATTAAATAAAAGAATAGCTTAATTTGAGGACTTAAGCATAAGATACAATAGTTAGGGAGATAGTATTTTTTGTAAATTAGTCAATAGCATCCCATTAGCTATTGTGGCTTCTAACTAGTCCCAAATCTATAAATACTTGGCAAATGATACATACACACAAAAGACTAACAGATCAATACCAGGGTTCCCACCTCTCTCAGTCACAGCCAGTCCATGACTAATCTACTCCCTCTCTATCCCCCTAAAAACCAATAATCTTCTCTGGTTGCCATATTCAAGGATCTGCCTCTGCCTGTAGACACAGAGACTGGCACTGCTTCTGTTGCTGCCATACATAAGAATTCTAAATAGGCAGATTACAGAGGGGTTTTTGAAATAAAGTCTCATAAACTAGAGATTGCCTACACTGAAATCTGCAGTGAAGATTTTATTCAATGAATGTAACTCACTCTTGCTATGTGCAAAACACTACATCAGGAAAAGTCATAGCGAATATTTTAGAGTGCTTTAATGTTCACAAGTACTTTCTATATGTTACCTCATTGGATCCTCACAATAATTCCTGAGAGATATTATCTCCTTTTTTTTTTTTTTTTTTTTTTTTTTTTTTTTTTGACAAGGAAACTGAAGCTAAAGTCAAGTGACTTGCCCAGGATTACAATGATTCTAAGTGTCTGGAGAAGAATTTGAATTTAGCTATTCCTTAACTCCCAGGCCAGGACTCTCTACCCCATTCCACCATACAGAACCTCATATAATTGACCATGAATTATACTTTCATCCTGAAGGATCCTTGATTTCATCAAGAAGGAGCCCTCTTGACTAGCTTAGATTACAATTTGTGAGTTGCTATGGCCAAGGAAATTCATTAACTGGTGGCCAAATTTCAAGTAATGAAACTCACTGGACTGAAGTAGCCTGCTTCTCAAAGAACACATTTCATATTTAGACAGGTTGCTAGGCCAACCTGTCCTAGAAGGGTTTCTAGTTTATGTGAACCTGTTGGAATTTGAATTCCACTAGTACAGATTTCATGAGCTAAAGATCAACTTCGGGCCAATATGAGGCAAGAAAATAAAAATCAAATGAAAGCTAGGGAAAATATTTGCATAGATAAGACATGAAATTTGCATTACACTTTCATAGAATAAGCCATGTATACAAATCATAAAGCCAAATAAAGCACAAGTACATAAAAGAGTGAGAAATGATGATAATTAATAGGAGCAGTGTTGAGGCACACACTAATCTAGAGCTGGAAGGAACCTCAGGATCCATCTAGTCCAAATTCCTCATTTTCCAGATTAAGATACTTCAGGCAAAGATGGTTAAGTGACTTTTCCAAGATCACACAAATGGTGGTCTCTTCTGGCTAAAAATATCAGAAAAGGCTTTGTGTATGAGGTTTAAAAAAAAAGTGAAGCATGGGTAGGATCTTAGTAGACAAAAATAAAGAGTAAGGAACATAGAATATGAGGGCACTTGAGGCATACAGCACTCTGGAGCACAACTGAAGGGTGAGATAGAGATGGAAAGTTAGGTGGCAATCAGTTGAGGAAAGCCTTAGAAATCATGCTTAGGTAAGCTCCATGAGGTCAAGGATTGTGATTAACTAAAGTTTGTATCTTCACCAGCACCTTACAAAGTGCTCTACACAAAGAAGCACTTAATAAACAGTAATTGAACAAATGAATAAATGAATTTGGACTCTATTTATTTGGCAATGGGGAACCATCGAATGTTTTTAAAAGAAGAATGATACAGTCAGAATAGGAGATGGCCAATACCAATCTCCATAAATGTAAGAACCATGTCATAAAGGCCTACATGTAAAATGTCAAAACATTATTTCATCAAAATATTATAAATACGTGTCCCCAAATAGGAAAATTGGTATGAATGGTTCCTAATTCCTCTCTATATGCAGGTAATGATAGCCTTTTTTTCTTCACCTCCTAAAAAAGAAATCTCATTAGTAGAGTTTTCTTGTTATTTTTTTTTCTTTTTGGTACTATTTTGTAGCCAAAAATATGGCTTCCATGACCAAAAATCAAAGCTTATAGATGTTAAGAAAATGGCATCAAAAGATTATGTGGTAATAAGAGGAATAATAAGCTCTGAGTACTTTGGATTACATCTAGAAAGCTCATAAAAGGCAACATAAACTATTCTTAGTTTTGGTTCATGGATAAGATGAGAAAGTCATTTCTGTCCCTCGCCTACAAAAAGCCTTATATCTCATTCACCCCTCCTTCAATCTCCTGTTGTAACTCAGAGAAAGGAGGTGAGCTTCAGTGGCCTGATACAAAGGCACATTGCTCTGCCCAGCAGTTCAACAATTGAGTGGCAATAAAACTAAAACTACCTTCTCACCTTTCCTCCTTCCCTCCCTCCTTCCTTCTTTCCTCCTTTCCTTCCTTCCTTTCTTAAACATCTATTAGAAGCCCTCATAAGTACAAAATTCACCCTGCTAGGTACTGAGAAGATACAGTTAGTCTGCCTATTTGTCTCCAATACCTTCACTTCCAGGAAGATCATAAAAATAACTTCTTGTATTTTTCTGTGGCTTCTCTATCTCAAAATTTCTGATTCCCTACCCTTTCACGCTACCTGAATTAGCCCTTCTAATAGAGGCAATGTTGTATGCTAGAAAGACGTCTCAATTGGAATCACATGGTTTGATATAGGTCCACTTTTGCCACTCACTAACTGTGCAACTTCGGACAAATTGTCTAGTTTCTCTAGATCTCTGCTTTCTCATTTGTAAAATAGGGTTAATTATTCCTGCTCTACTTATCATATAAAGTTGCTATGAAGAATAAATAAGGCAAAATGACACCTAACATCCAAGGACCTATTTTTAGGTGTCCCTAGTAACCAGGCAATTTTCTATTTCTGTCAGTAGTTCAGGAATTCTTCGACAGACTATGAAGTCCTCCAAATTCCAGCTTCTTTTGTTCTTGCTTATGACCTCTGGCCCCAGATTCAGAATCTTCAAATAGCCTTCCTCTACATTTAGCACAACTGAACCCTAAATTACAAAGACTTTTTTAGTATTGGCATCAGGAGTCAATGTTATCTCTGGATCATTGCTTTTCCACCTCTTTTTCTACCATCAATAACAAAAGTGGTGCCTGTAATATTAGATTGGTTAAACTTCAAGTTAAGCCAACTGGCCTTTCTTTTAGACTCATCTTTAAGGAATTTAGTGCCAGAGCAAACATTCAAGGATGTAACCTTAATCTCTCATTCTTTATTTATTTTTTCATTCTATTTTCATGATGTTTTTTCCCCCACGAGATGCTAGCTATCTGTGCTTAAAGGTTAAGTATAGTTTCTCTTCTCCCCCATTTACCTCCTCCCATTCTTTGATCCCACATTGAAATTACAATCCTGGATTTGTGACGTCACTCCGGATCATTTCCAGATGGCTTCACCCATGGATCAAAAAAGAAGGTAAAGCTGATGTAGTCTTAAGAAAGTTGATTTTTCAAAGAAGGGGAAGGTTTAGAATAATATGCAATAATAGGACAGAGAACACAAAATAACCACAGGTAAAGGCAATTGACTTTTTTTCTTCAAATAAAGTGTCTTTGATCAACTCTACCAATGTATAAAAAATTTCAATTCTAAGATATCTACACAGCATTCTAACATCCAACATCAATAGCTTTTGTTCCATTAGAAAATTTAACCCACAATATTTGGAAGGGACTTAAAATTTTCTAAAATAAGTTCTAATGATAACCTTCACAGACAAAAAAGAAAAGAATAGCCAGTTATGTAGCTCCATGCTCCCATTTTCTCTGGTACATTAGTTAGGTGGCATTTTGGCCCGAGCCAAATAAAAGGGCAAAGGTGACAGAATGCAAGGCTGGGGAAGCCAGAGTAGGACCGGTAGGACAATGGTGGGGAAATTCAGGCCATCAGCTCTGAATAGATAGAGATTATACATGTGAAATTGACAAGCAGTAACAGCATGTCACTTTAAGAAGCTCCAGGAAATGAACTCAATCCAGTGTTTCTTTTTACTGTATAAGAATGACAAATGGTGCATAGACTTATTCAGGATTAACAGAGACATCTCTTCATTATTTTACAATTATAATAATGTTCAGTTGTGACTTAGCATAGCATTTTATACCACATAATAGTGAAAGGAGTGCTTTGGTGGTAGTGAGAACATAGGCAACTCAGTGGACATTTAGAAAGCCACTCTGACACTGATTTCTTCAAGAGTAATTAAGTCCTGAAGAATTCGTATCTTATGATGAAGGTAATTTTATCAGTAGTCCCATGATCATGTATTTATTTATACTAATTAGCATGTTTTAAGCACATGTATAAAAGATGTATTGTTCAGAATATAGGTCATATTCCTAAAATAAGATCTCTTTGAAAGGAAAATGATACATAGGCATACACTGAAAAATAGCGCTGATTATAAGCTGAACTCTGGTTTTATGCAATCCAGATTTGAGGAAAAAAGATGCCATCCACCAAATATTATTCAATATTCCCTTAAACCAAATCTGCTGAATATAAGATCGCCCTCAACTTAATTTCTTTTGACTGTAGGTCAGCCGAGAACTAGGGCAATGTGCATGTCCCTGGAGCCTACTTAACATTTCCACTTGAATGTCCCATCACCTCAAACTTAACATATCCAAAAATGAAGTCATCTTCCTCTCAGAATAGTTCCCCTTCCCTACTTCCCTATCTCTCTTAAAGCTCTCAGGATAGAAAGGGCCCTTAGAGATCAACTACCTCCTTTTATAGAAACTAGCAACCAGAAGGTAGAAGGATTTGCTGAAGACCCCACAGCAAAGGGGTGGCAGAAATGGGTTGGACAGATAGAAACAGAAGTTATTATAGCTACAAAAGACTCCACAGAACATCTGATCCAAATCCCTCATTTTATGAGAGAGATATTGAGGCTCAGAGAGAAGTGACTTATACAAGGTTCCCATCTATTTAATGGTGGATAACATGAGAGTCCAAGTTTTCTCCCTGGGTCCAATGTTCTTTCCACTATACCATCTCACTGATCTCTTCAGCTCATCCTTCTTAGTCGTTCCTCTCTAGGTCAATTACCAAGTCCAATAAAGGTTTCCTTCACATCTCTCCATTCCCATGTTAACACCCTCGGTCAGGGCTTCATCATCTCATGCCTGAATTATTGAAATGACCTCACTGCAATGGCCTCTCAACAAACTTCCTGGACTTCAAACTATATCCTCTTCTCTATGCCCATTGGAATCATCAATATATTATATGTATAGCTGATGCATACCAATTTTCCATAAATATTGCTTTCATCATTTCATTCCCTGGTTCAAAAATCATCGATGCTTCCAATTTCCATTGGATAAAGTCTCAGCTCTTATTTCCAAGGCTACTTACATTCTTTCTTATACTGCTTATCCAACTTTATTTCCCAACTATTGCCAACAGACACTTCTGTAATTAGGACAGTCTCCTCATTTTCCCCAAAATATTTTATGCCATGCTCACTCTTGCGTATTCCCTTACTATTTTCCCTCTCCCCCAGCAATCCTTTCTTCCCCTTCACCACCTGTTGGAATATTCATGGTTTTATCAACCATTTCTGCCCCCACTGATTTCTACTCTCATGGGCAACCACCATATCAAATAATCAGTACCATATTTAATTATACATTTAATTATGATCTATTTACTATTATTGCTAATTGTTTCATGTTTATAAATTGTCTTTGAGCTCCCCTTAGTCAAAGACCACACTTTTAATTCTTTGGAATACAGATGAATAATAAGAGTAATAATAATAACAAGAGCTAGTATTTATATTACATTTTAAAATTTGCCAAGCACATTAAGCATATTATTTCATTTACTCCTCAGGGCACTGTAAGGTAGATGATATTATTAACCCAGTTTTACAGATGAGGAAACAGGTTGGCAAAAGCCAAGTATCTTACCAAGGATAACCCAGCTACTAAATATCTAAGGCAATGTTAGAAATCAATTTTTTCTGACTTTAACTCCAACACTCTTTCCAACACTCTGATTATAGTTGTCCCAGTGCCGGGGTCTAGCAATATCCCTAAATCAGTCCTCATTTTTTATAATTTGCTATTTCTTTTCAGCTTTGAGAAATCAGATAAGTAAACTGGATAAAACTGCTTCTAAATAGACTCTAGTCTAGATGAAGGCCTGATAATCTTTCCTTTATGTAACTGTCACATGGGGGCAGGGGGGAAGGTATATAGACATTTATGGAGGTATGGTATGATCTCAGGTCTGTCCCACCCTTTGGCAAGTATAGGCTCTGTGCCTATACCACCAGCTGGATAACTGTAATAGGAAGGATCTGGTATGGCCAACATTGGGGATCTCACCTTCACCTTCAGAGAGGTATAAAATCATATCTTTCACCCCTCAAAGAGCAAGAAACCATCTTTCCTGGGACAATTTGAAGGTACTTAACTTTTGGGGGACATTTGGGTGCTTTTAAATCAGAAACTGTTAATGATTCACAGGATCATAGATTTAGAACTGAAAAGGGCCTCAGAAACTATCTAATCCAACTTCTTTTTACAGTTGAAGATATTAGGTACCAAAGGGATTAAGTGACTTGTCCATCCTCACAAATAGCAGTGGAGCAGAACTATTATAAATATTTATTAAAATTCATGTCTAAATTCATATACTATATAACTTACACAATATGTTTATGATTATGAATTATACAATTAGTTTATGTTGCTGCTAACTACAAGAAACTAACTAGATATGTGGGGTACAATTTTTTTTTAATTAGCAGCACCTGCCCTCAAGGATCTTACAGCCTACCGAGATGTAGGGCATGTACACAGAAGAGAAAACATGAAGTAGATACAAAGTCATTTTAAGACAATGGGAGATCTAGAAAATGAGGGACTTGGGAAGGAACTTAGAGGAAGTGGCAGCTAAGTGGTCCTTTAAAAGAAGCTCTGATTTCTAAGGGACAAGGGTAAGAAGGAAGTGTATTCTAAACATGAACCACCATTGTGGCAGGAGATGACTATTCAATGAATAAGAAACCATAAGTAAGCCACTTTGACAGGAACAGAGAGTACGTATAGTTGAATAATATAAAATAAGGTTTATCCTTTCAACACTTTTTAACAATTGCCTTCCATTTAAGTTAGAATTGATATCCCTCTGAGTTTTTTAACATGAGATTTCATTTGTATAGACATGGTACAAAAGGGCTTTTTTAGTGACCACTACTTCCAGGCTGCCATCTAAAGTGAAAGAATCTCTGAATTCTAAGCTTAGACCTAATATGTAGATAGCACACAATAACTATTCAATAAAAGCATCATTCCAAGGCAATAACAAACCCAGGTTCTTCCCTTTGAAAATATCACTTTCGCTTGAAATCCAAGGTATGTGATCGATAACCCATCCATTTGGAAGGTCAGAAAGCAGTCATTTTAAACCTAAACCAATTGAACCTTTGATATCTGTTGATCTGTGACACAAGGTAACTTCCACTGCCAGGGTACCCATAGAAGCTTTTCTCTAGAAATAAAATGCCTGAGAATACAAGTTTAGGATTTATTTGCTTTAAAAACAAATCACCTGACTTGCTTAAACACACACTGGGCCAGGAGCTAAGTGACTTTTGTTCAGACAACAGAGTCCACTGAAGCACCTAGTTCAGAGATTTTTTTAAAAAAGAAAGATGAATCCAGATTGGCCTGGAGAAGGTCTCCTTTTCTTTGTAATAGAGGGAAAAAGTACATGAGCACTGTTTTTTTTAGACATGTAATCTATAAAAGGAGCAATCAGCCTCAATTAATTTTCTAAATAGTTTAGAAAGCAGTATGGTAAATATTAAAGGCACCATAGAAAATTAACTTTTTTTAGGATTCTTATCCCATTTATTCTTAAATGGCCTGGGAAAAATGTAGGCATCATTTTTAAAAGGTTGTTTAAAGTCCCTAAATTTACCCTTTGGCTACCTTTAAATCTAATTTCTAATCCCATAATTGAGTTCAGAGTAGTGTAAACTGTTATCAGACATCTTTGGGGGATTATAACTCATTTCTGGTTCAAATGACATATGAAAAAACTCTGAATGGTGTTGTCCTGAGCAAGAAACACATGGTCCATTAGACTCCCCTAGGCTTAATTAAAAGAATTGGAAATGATTGATTGAAAATGGTATTTAATGGTTACAAGGGGGTGTTTACCTATATTTTTTAAAATTAAACACATATGGCTATTAAACAATAAAGATGAAGAGAATTGAAAAGGTAGATTAGACTCACCACCAAGATCAGGGTGAATGTACACAGGTGGTAAATAGGTAAATTTTCACAATTTCATTGTTACTTAATCATTATTGGGCACCTTCATGGCTGTAGTCCTATTTAGTTGTATATAAACCACAAGGAATTGAGGACCCTTGCAAAAACTTAGCAAAGCCGGATTTTCATTTCTGAGCCTTCTCCAAGAATGCTTTTCTCTATTCTCTCATTTTAAGATGGGAGTAGAGATCTAACATCCTGGAGCTCGCCCCAGTGGTTCTAAAAGCTCCTGTAATCCCATATAAAGCTGGCCAGGATTTGTTAGCCTAGAGTTAAGCTGTAAGAGGCAGTGCCATTCTAAAATGTTCATTAATAGGTTTTATGTCACCCGGACAGTGCCAGAAGGGCTGGTTAAGCAGGGAGGGCACCATTGTTTTAGGGTTAGAAAAAGAAAAGGAAAGTTTAAGGAGACAAAATCAGGGAAGATGAAATGATTTTTTTTTTAAAGTCACATCTACCCATCTCATTGAAAGTTGTTCCTAAGGGCAACTCTAGTAGTAGAAATCGAAATGAGATCTTAAATACCAATGTAAATATGGAAAAGTTGAAAACTTGCTGCTTAAACTAGTAGTCCCTAAGGTATTTTGAAGCCTACTTATGTCTTTTAAAGTTCACTTAAGTCAATTTCCATAACAAGTAAAAATATTGACCATTTTACTAGAACCTAAAGGTTTTACTTTGACATTGTAATTGATGGAAGTGGCTGCAATTCAATCATTATCTGGAGATGACTATGATGCAAAGCACGAAGGAAATGGCCCACAGAGCTCTTTTGACTTCACAGGCTGACATATTTACACTTGGAATCAAAGCTTTTGTTAAGTGAAACTAGCAAGGTCTATTTAGCATAAGAAAGAGTTAACCGGGCTCTGGGTGTCTTATTTTTAAGAAAGGAATTTATTGGCTAATACACCAAATGATCTTTTTTTTAAAGCCACTGCAAAAATATTGTTACTGCTATTTCAATAGTCATATTGGGAAATTTAGCTGATTCAAATAGAAAGCAGGGCCATCAAAATAGCAAGCAAACTCTGTTTTGTTACCATCAAAAGAAAAAATGCCCAAGGTTTTCTATTTTACTGTTTCTTTACATATGCTAGTGTGAAGAGATTTAAGAGTAAGATACTCCAGGATAATGATAGGCTAATAATGTTCATTTATTCTGAGGTTTTTCTAAAAGAAAATCCAAACTTTTACTTAGTTCATAGACATGGCCCAAGCTACAGAAGTCAACAAAGATTTTGTGTATTTAAAGTGTAAATTATATTTATTCTATTCAAGGAAGTGAACTTTTTTGTGAATGTGAACATCTGTAGGTTCTGGTTTCTTAGGACGACTGTGATACCAAAAGGTATGAGCATCCAGCTGTTTTCCATCTGCTTCCCAGAAAATGTTACACAAATACTTTGAACTGGCCTTAGTATGGCAAAGGAAAGATAATTCCTGGGACTGTATTCATTATGATACGTTCCCTAATTCATCCAATTGCCCTTGTTCAGGGGGACCACTCATTCCTAAGAAAGGAGCTTTGGCCAACTTTACAGAAATGACCTCCCCAAGTGGCAACATTAGGTCATGAAAAGAGGGTTAGATTTCAAGGAAGAACACCTATGGTCAAAACCTGAGTACCCTGTTGTGTAAATGCACAAGTCACTTAATGTGGGTCTTAGTATCTTCTTCTAATAAGTGAAGATTTGGGATTGGATGAAGGAATGAAGTCCCTTTCTAGTTCTCCCTCCAATGAGATTTTGAGGGATGGCACCCTAAAAGTTTTATCAAGACTGGCAGTTCATCTAAGAAAGGAAAATTCACCTTCCTTCACTGTCAAATAATAAGTAGAAATTCCCACTAGGTAGCATTGCTTTAAACTGGTCCTATCCATTTTCACAATCATTCATTGTATTGATTTTCTACTGTTAACTGTTATTTCACCCAGTGAAAGTTAATTTTCCAGCATCAGACCTTTTGTTTCTTCTACTTGGTCCAGGTAGTTTCTTCTGCTGAGTCCAGGTAGGACTCCTCAATTTTCTAGGAATATCAGATGAATTAAGTGATGTCCCTTCAAACTGCCCCTTAGCTGCTGGATAATAATGTCCTTTGCCAAATCTCAAGAAGCCTTAATTGCTATGAAGATCTGCAGAAATAGCAGACCTCCGGCATTAAACAAATGATTTAGATATGCTCCCAGCTCTGCCACTTAATAAATGTGTGTACCCTTCAGAAATCAACTTAAAAAGCATCAATTAAGGGCCTACTATGTGCCGGGCACCATGCTAGGTGTTGGGAATATAAAGACAAAATGATGCAGTACCTGACCTCAAAAAGCATTTATTCTTCTTGGAGCAGGGAGTGAGAGCAACATGTATACAGATAAGTAAATACAAAATATGTACAAAATAAATCTAAAATAATTAGGAAAAAACATATGGGAGGTACTAATTACTATGGGAGTTTTAATTTAGTTGTTTTTCAGTCGTGTCTGATTCTTTGTGACCCCATTTGGGGTTTTCTTTTATTTTTATTGAAAGTAAGATATTGAAGTGGTTTGCCATTTCCTTTTCCACATCATCTTACAAATGGGAAAACCGAAGAAAACCAGGTTAAATGATTTACCCAGCTCACACAGCTAGCAGGTATCTGAGGCCAAATTTGAATTTAGGAAGATGCATTTTCCTGACTTGAGGCCAGCACTCTAACCATTGTATCACCTAGCTGCCCCTAATTTCTGTGGAAAGGGCTCTTTAAAAAGATAGGACTTGAGCTTAGTCATGAAGGGATTTAGAGATAGGTAAAAGTCTTCTCATCGATAGTATAAGAGAATTAGACTGGACCTTTAGGATCCTTTCTAGCTCAAAGACTAAAATCACATGATCTTGTGAATTCCTATTAAAATATGAAACCAAATTTCTATGTCTCCTGCAGTTTACATAATAGTTATCCAGGTAAGTTAATCTAGAATCCCAAATTCTGTTTTAAAAGACAGAAATAAATTTGATGACCATACAGTTAAGGAAGTTGGATAACATGTCCCTTGGGCCTTACTCCACTTTTTAAAAATACTTCCAAGTCAGGAAATTTCCCTTGTCTGCATTTGACTATCCTTAATGATCACTGATCATGTGTAGTATCCACTTAACAATCGCCTTGTCCTAAACTTATTGACGGATGAAAGTGGAATGCAAAGAGATATTTGCTTTGTTTTCTAAATGTGGATGTCCCATTCTCAAGTAACTTCTCATTTCTCTCAAAAACAAAAATAAAATTTTAGAGGATACAGTTTAAGAAAATATCTGCAGTTCTCAAACTTCTCTTTCTAGTTAATTTTCATTTTGTTGTTCCATGAGAAGCATTTAAAAATAATAACAATAATATTTATGGAGAACTATGTTATAGGAGCCATGGTAAATGCTTTACAATTATCTCATTTGATCCTCACAACAATCCCATAAGATGGATGCTATGATTATTCCCACTGTTATTGTTATTCAGTCATGACCAACTCTTGCCAAAGAGATAACCCAGTGGTTTGCCATTTCCTTCTCCGGTGGATTAAGGCAAATAGAGGTTAAATGACTTGCCCAGGATAACAGAGCAAGTATTTAAAGTCAGATTTGAACTCAGGAGTTCCTGATTCCAGGCCTAGCATTCTATCCACTCAGCTGCCATTATTCCATTACAGATGGGGCAATTGAGGCAAAAAGAGGTTAAGTCACTTGCCCAGATCACCCAACTAGTGAGTACAAACCCAGGTCTTCCTTACTCCAGGCCCTTTTAGAAAGAACGAGCTCCTCAAGATTGACTTCATGGATCAGGTTTTTTTTGGCTTATTTTTTGTCAGGTTTCACACATTTCCATTTTTTAAAATTTTTGACCAATCCTGTGATTTTATTGGCTTAGAGAACTCATGAGGAGGAAATTTCCTTTACCAATTCTGATAGGCACCTACTCAGCAACATAGTTTTAAAGTCCCTCGGGCTTTTTGGCCTATAAGACTGCCTAAGCAGACCCTATGGAGTGCTCCAAGCTTAGTCAGACATCAAGGATACCAAAGTCTTCCACTACGTCCCGGGCCACCCCCACTCCTCCAAACTTTTGTCTTGCCACTGGACTTGGGTGACTGTGGAGGACAGAATGAGGCTAACAACTTTGTGTAACCTTGACTTACTTAAATCTAATTCATACACAAGTCAATAAATCACTCCATGGTGTCATTGGTCCTCTTCAAAAATGAAAGATGAACAATAACTCTAGGCCTAGAATTCTATGCATTGTGCCACCTAGCTGTCCCAAGCAGTATGATATAATAAAACTATTAAATTGAAGAGATCAGAATATCATTTGTAATTTCATTAAAGATTTGGATACCAAATTTGTCCTCTTTGGGCTTCATTTTACTCATCTGTAGAGTGAGTCAGTTGGTTTTTTATGATCTCTCTGAGTCTTCTTTCTCTAACTTCTCACTCTAAAATAATTGTCTGGTCTCTCAACAAGTACAATGTCTATAGCTATTCCATTTTTTGATAATTACCTGGGCTTGGAAATACGAATGCAGGTCAGCTAATTTACTCTCAGATTTTATTTAGGGACTCTCCAGTTGGGACTGACAAATTTATTTGTTCATTATCAAAATCCTCACTTTCCTCCTATTCAGTGCCCTCCCTTTCCTACTCTGATCTATACTCCTCTCCAGGAAAACAGAAACATTTGCTTGTCTACTGAGAATTTACTCTCAGACACAGGTTCCCATTCATGCAAAATAGATACATAGAGGAAAATAGAACATTATTTTTGTTTTAAGATTCCTTGCCTAATTAGTACTAGGTCAGTTAGCCAGTCTGTCTGTAGCCCTCCTGATTTTCTTGCGCTTATTTCTGGGAGTTGCAGATTGGATAAAGTACATTTGACTTTTTTGAAAACATAGCTACGAAACTCTTCACTATATTCTGTGACACTTTTTCAGGAGAACTTCAACCCTACCCAATGAATGATATCTGAAGGATGCTACCACTAGCATGCACACAACTCACAACAATGTACTGCCATCTTTCCAAGAAAAGGACTATATCATGCATCATGCTAATATCATGGATTACTATAAGTGAAAGGTTGTTTCTCTTCTCCCTTGGGTTTATGCTTGGTTCCATTTCAGGGAGGAGAGAAGGCTTATTTAGAAAAAGAATGGGAAAGGACTTCTTGAAGCTATGTAGGACAGAAGAATGGAGGGCTCAGGGGCTCTGTATTGTGATTTATTATATACCTACAGCTGTTTTATGATGTGGTGGCAATAGGGGTGATTGTTATACATGTTTCTAGTGCCATGGGAATATAGATATCATTTGTCTTTAGGCAGATACAAAGGTAATCGGTTGTGCGGCTGCCAGGAATGTAAGCATTGAAGGAGAAAAATGAATCTTTACGTGGATTCCCACACCCTGTCAGATAGAGCTCAATTGGTCAGAATATTTTTTAAGATATCTATTTCTTTCGTTCTGTGTACCATGGGAGGCCAAATCATCTCTTTCATCAGCCCTGACTAGAGCTTACTCTCAATGTTGGATTTTTTTTTTCTGAATCATCTCACAAGTATAGAGAGGGGCTGACTCAGGAGTTTATAACACTGTACAGGTTTAGAGTTAAAAATGACTTTAGAAGTCATCTAGTCCTATTCCCAAATCCCAGAATTTGAGAGTTGAAAGGGCTATAGGTAACTATCTCCAAAGGAATCCTCAATATCGCATAACTGTCAAGAGTTCATCAGTTTTGTGCTTGAAAACCCCCAAGAAGGGGGAAGCCAGCACACTGCTAAGCAAACAGCATCAACATTTACAGATGAGGAAACCGAGACTTAGAGAGATAAGAGAACTGCCTAAACTCATTCAGTAATTGGCAGAATCATAATTTTATTCCAGCTACTCTGATTTCAAAACTAGTGGCATGTCCTCTAGCCCTGTTTATGAGAGAAGGAAGCTTCCATTTGTCCACAACATGCTAATATTTAACACTCCCAGCACAAAAGACATTCTGGCTTCCACAGTGCTGGCACCTTTTCAATTCTTCCTAAGCATTGGATGGTTTACCTCAAAATATTACTGTAATGAAATTGAGCTGGGTCCAAAGATGTAAAGTCAGCACAAATTATGAGAGCCTATGGCTTGCTGCATTCTCATAGTTTAAAAACATTGACTGAAGTCCCCTCTCCCTCCCCCCTCAACTTTTGTCCGTTCTGTACCGGGGGGACCATCGGCTCAGACTCACCCACCAGCCCCGCTGTGTGACAGAGCCTGGCCTTGATGCTGTCGATTCCAGTTACCTCCCTCCCACTGTCTGGTGTGGTAAGCTCTCCTCAGACTGGCTGATCATTTGTTTACTGTGCTCAAGTTGGGATTCCTGGCCAACTGGCAGCCCTTGGTGGGGGAAAAGAACCACAATTTCTTAAGTGCATTAAATCTTCATGTTAGCCCCCTTAGCTTGGTAACCCTTCATGGGGGCTTTGTTCTCTTTTTTCCAAGCATGACAAACAAGTGGTTTTTCTTTTTTCACTTTAATGGTCCTGCAACAAAAAGGAGCCGGCCCAGGCTTTCTGAGGAGGCTGATAGGTGTTCCTGTTTAATGAGCTTTTTATTATACTGTATTGGCTCCCCTGAAAAGAAATTACTAGCAGCAAACAGCTGATAATGGAGAGAGCTCCGGAGAAACAATAACCGAGAGGGGGAAACATTAGTGTAGCAGCAGATGCGGGCAGCCTAGGTTGGGGACTGGATCCCACCCCAAGCTGCCCTGATCCCCCCATTATGTGAGCCATAAAGTGAGAGTGTGCGCGTGTGCGTGCGCCCCTGGGGTGCAATGAGGGGGACCGCTGGAGATAGAGCTAGAGATTCAACCACACTGCCATCTGCGAAGGGAGAAGAATCCTGGGTTCAGTCTAGACAAAGATGAGCGCTGCTCTGAGTAGGGGGTTTTACAAGGGGGGTTGGTCGGTTACCATGGAAACTAATTGGAGCTAATAAGCAAAGGGACATTTTGACTGTGGGAACTGAATAGAAGCGGCTATTTTTCAATATCCCCGTTACCTACCATCAATCTTTCATTTTCATTTCCTAGTGCCCTTACTTAATTCTGATGATGCTGTACCCTTCCGCTCGGTTGGGAGTTCACGCGCGCGCGCGCGCGCACACACACACACACACACACACACACACACACACACACACACACACACAGAGTCTGACACCCTCCTCCCTACAGCCCCCACCCCCTTACCATGCACGTCTGTAAACTCGAGAGCGTCATCTTGAAGGAGGCATTACATTTTAGGTGCAGCTCTTTCAACACAGCATCCATTTCAACCTTTTTTTTTTTTCTTAAAAAATAAACTGTTTGCAGATGGCCAGGAGAAAGGAGGGGAGGTAATGGAAAATTCTTAACTTTTAGACTGACACTTCGACGGAGAAAGGGAACTGGCTCCAGGCTGGAGAAAGAGGCTGGGAAGTTATCCTGTAGCACCAGCTTCAGGTTTTTGTCTGGCCTTTCTTTCCCTCACTCAAATGCTTCAGAGCTAAAAGAAAGAAGGGGAAAAAAAGAAAAGAAAGAAAGAAAAAAGTTCATTGTTGGAAGCAATTTGTGGAATGAGTGAGATGAATTAGGTTTTAGATTTAAATTCGAATTTTAAATCTAAAATCACAATCAACGTTTTTTCAAACAAAAACCTTTTAAGAAATGTCCTGTGATGATGTCGTGTGTCCAGGTCTTTCTGCAAAGAGCACACTTCAGTCAGTTGTATTAACACAATTATGATAAATAGCATGTCTATTCTTCTTTAATCTTTCACATTTCTTAGAAATCAATTTCTGCAATTCTACTTCAAGACTGAAGATCCAAAACATCTTTAAAGTGTCTCCTGGGTTTTCAGACCTGCAAAGTTAGAACCATCCAAGGGTCTTTCCAGACCTGTCTGGTTAGATTAAAAAAAAAAAAAAAAAAAAAGGCCTCGAAGTTATAATTGGCACTATGAAAATCTTAAAATGCCCAGGGGAAAATAGTTTCATCCCAATCTTGCCACTTGCCATTGTTGAAAAATATTGCTGTTTGATTGTTTATCTGGATTTAGCAGATTAGGGAGTAGTGCTTTAGTGAGTACACGACATTGTCTGAAACAGACACCATATAATCACTTCTGGGAAGAACCTGAACAAATGTAATCAGGATTCTAACATTGTCTCACACACACACACACACACACACACACACACACACATACACCCCCTATGATTTAGTTATGGGAACTACTAGCCGGACACAAATTATAGCTTTCTCATTCTAGGTTCCAGAATATAGTAGTAATAGTCATTTAAAAATGTATTGCAACAGCGTATATGTTACAAAAAACAAACAAGTCACTCTTCCTAGACAGGCAAACAATCTCCCTTTTTAAAAATTTCAGTGCTCCCTGCATGAATGCTAAGTCTGCATGGATAAATCCCTCTCCCACTCACTTTGCCCCCCTCCCCATCCCATTTAGCACTTTAGGCAAGTTTATGACAATTCTCTGCCTTCCCACTCCCACTTCCAAGAATTCAAAAGGTGTCAAGATGTAAAACATCAGTGTTACAAACTTTGTCAAGGGGCCGGAGAAAAACGAAAATTGCTCTCTGTTTTCCCTGTGGTAGTAACCAAAAACCTTCGAAGACTGTGAAATCAGAAAAGGGGAGATTTTCAGCAATTAAATTGTTAGCAGATCTCTTTTTAAAGTACTGGAACAAGTGGAGCCATATATGGCTCCGGCTGCCATCAAGGCAATTAGGTCTTAAAACTCACAGTTCACAAAGCTACAAAAATGAATGCAAGAAGGGGGGCATTGAAATGATCAAAAATTGAAAACATTTCAAAGAGAAATTGTTAATGAGCTGTTTGAACTATATGGGCATTATAAGTGCAATTAGCTAGAAGCCAATAAAAATAATCAATCACAGAGTGAGCCCAGAGCTCTTGGAGCAAAAGCTTTTTACAAAGAGATATCTGTGAAAGAAGCAAATGATAAAAAGCAGCCTTTATCTCCTAGAGGGGGAAATATACTATTTTGCCTGTGTAGAATGAAAGTTATGTTTATTTACTATTTGAGAAGCAAAGTCTGTGATTAACAGTTCAGATCTATCGAGATTTGTGCTTTTAGCCCTCTTGCCCCCCTCCCGACCTCCTCCCTCTTTTCTTCCAGGAATGTTGGAGGCAACCCCAAGTTAATCAGAGTAAGGTAGGAGTTTGGATTTCAAAATACAGATGTCACATTTCAGTGCAAATAACTCCTACATTGGCTTTATCAGTGTGTCCAAATGAATCTTTTATCTCCTTCAGAGAAAAGTGCTTCACTGAGGAGATTGCCCCAAATAGACCAGCAATAAAAGATTGTTAGGGGTTTTCTCCTGCTTCTGTGCAGTTTACTCAGGGACCCAGTGGTCCCTCGGGAATATAAGGAGTTGTGAAAAGTAACACAACTGGTCACCAGAATAATTCATTGCCTCTACCTTCTCTTTAGCACCTCCCACTTCTCCTCTTTTTATAGCCCTCCTTTCTCTCTCCAAATCTCAGGTTACTTTGCTGAGAGTTCTCAGACCTATAGTTTCTGTCCTGGTCTCAGCCTCCAATCCTTAAGAGACACCCAGCCCCAGCAATTGGATTGGGCAGCCTGTCTTGACACACCACTGTGCTGAGTGCTTGAGGACGTGTTTCAACAGATGGTTGGGGTTAGTGTGTGTCATCACATTCGAGTGGGGATTAAGAGAAGGAAGACTGCCTTGCTGGAGCTGTGTGGTCTTCTCCTAGTGTGAGTTGCAAGCAATAGAATTCTAGCTTTTGGAAGAAGGCGAGGAATTCATTTCCAGCAGCTCCAAGAAAAGCAGTTTGTTCAGGTAAAGTAAAAGACATCTGATGCCTTTTTTTCCCCCCAGCATAGTTTTGAATGGAATGCTAGCGCAGCACACTTGTCAAGCCAGTTGCTAAGGTCTTATCAATGCTGCTATTGTATGGCTGACAGATAACAGGGAGCGGAGCTTGAAGCGTGGCTGTCTTTAGAGCGCAAACACTCCTAATGCCATGCTTCGGAAGGTGTAGGGTAGAAAATGTGTTTGGGAGCAGTGCTTTATCCCCTCGGTGTGCCCTTTCGAGGACCGCAAGTAGAGCTAAGCTCCGCCGAGCAAAGTGTAGGGATGGCCAACTGAATGCTTGTCCTCGCTTTGCCGAGAGAGGACTCAGATCACTTTTAAAGTTGTACATGCTACATTGTGTATGAAGATTCTGGTAACACTCCACCACAGAACTCCTGGCAGGGATGGAGATGCTTTCTGGGCTCATTTATGCAGTGGGGATTCTGCCTGACTCATCACGGAGCAAACCATAATGTTTTTAAAGTAATTTGGAGGTGGCTGTAAAGTGTGAGGACTCCTTTTGAGAGAGCGCGGGCTGGGCTGCAGACTGACTGGGGGTAGATAGACTGGCATAAAAACTACATTTTTAGAATTCAAAGAGAACCAGGAAAGGAGGAAGTAGCAAAATACGATTGAACCGAGCCCTCCCTCGCAGCTGCGGAGGAGCAGATGGATGTAATTCATTTGCAGATCTGTTTGTGAAAGTTTTACAAGTCATTGAAAACTAAAGTAGCATCACTGTAATGGGTCATTAAAGTCACTACATTTATAGGTTTTAAACGGGCTATCTGAAGTGTTAATTAAATGGAAATAGATTTTCCGCCTTTGGTTCTTAGGAGAGAGTCTTAATTATCATTTTCCCATTGCAAATACCTGGTCTGTGGGTGCTGAAGCTGTGTATTTTGTTGTCTTCGTTTATGCTGCCCAAAGCAAAAAAAAAAAAAAAAAATCTGAATAAATACAAAACCTCACAAAGAATATATTTTCTGTATTTTGTAATATCGTATTGCTTTCTTTAAACAAATATTGAATTTTTAATGAAAACAACTTGTAAGGTGTGAGAATTCTTCATTTTCTTTCACAACTTTTTAATTCCTCTCAGACGTACATTAATTCTCATATATACCTGTGGTGTTCATGAATTATTGGTCTTACTGGACTCTTATGCTTGCAAGAGAAATCTAAAACTGTCCTCACCCCTTGCAGGTGAGAGATTCTATAAATAATACTGTATATAATCCATTCTGAAATAAGAGCTGTTTAGTAGGTTGAATAACAGGATTTATGGCTGGTGCTTTGTGATTTTGGCATTAAACCTTATAAAGGTACCTATAAAACTATGTTTCAAGATCCACCTCTATTTTTGCCCTTGGACCAAGTTTTCTTTTCTATTAAAAAGAAGAAGGGGAGGGGGGAGGAGTAGTCTGGTGCTTGGCTGGCTCTTTTAATGGTAGTTCTCAGCTCATATTCTCTAATCTTCTTTGATGAGAAAATATTCTTATAAATGGCCATGTAGTTATTTCTAATAGAATTTTAGCCAAATGTTAATAATATTGTTACATAACACAAATAAGACTACAGTTCATAAGCTGAACCCTTTTGGAATTCTAGTTATTCTTCTGTCTCAGCTTTATTTCCATCTCCAGAACCGGAGATTTAAAAAAAATTTTTTTAAGTCTCTTCTCCTATCTTGGTTTTCAAAGTAGAATGAGTTGGTTTAGGGATTATTATTATTATGAAAGACATTGTTTTAGAGTACCATCAATATTGGGGGGGCAGGGGGAGAAATAAAGTTCCTCAAGGTCAATTAGTTCTTCCTTGTAGATAATGTCTGATCACATTCAAATCTAGATAAGGTGCAGTCAGAGGAATTTGAGCTGAAAAGTTTTCAAAGCAAATGGCCTGCTGCTCACCAGAAAACTGTCTTTTTTAAGGAACTTTGTAATATGGTAGAACTAAAATCATAATAAACTGAAGAAAGAGAGAGGAAATGTTGAAATACATTAATTCACACCTTGAAAAGCCAGGTTGTGGTCTGTTTGTTTTTCTTTTTTTTCCTGGGTTGGCCTTATCTAAACTAATAGGAAATGACTGTCTATTCATTGTAAAAAAAAGGGGGGGCTAATTCCAAAGATAATGCCCACAGGGTAATCTAGCTTCTGGTCAAAGTATAATTCTACTCTTCCAGATGGTAAACATTCAGAGACATATTTATGGTGACTTCTACATACCTCAATTTGACATTTGGTTTCTTCCTGACAGCACTTGTGCTGACAACACACATGAAGTTCCCATCAGCATCTTAACAGCTGTAAAAGTGTTCATGCTCGCAGGATGTCCCTCTTAGCCAAGGTAAAAACAATTTGTTGGGAAAATATCTGAGTCCATACCAGTGGTATATCTTAATGCATACTGATAACTCGATGACTGGATAAAGGTGAGGTATTCTAAAGGTAGAAATAACAATAACTGATGTTTAAATACTACTTTCAAATTTGAAAGAAAAAAAAGCAACTTTATATACATTATCTTGAGCCTCTTCACTACCCTATGAGGTAAGTACTAGCAGGATTATTATTCCAACTTTGCAAAGGAGGAAACTGAAGATCAGAGATGTTAAGTGACTGCTTATGGTCACAAAGCTACTGTCAGAGATAAGCTTTGAATCCAGGTAGTTCTGAATCTCATAGCATCCCTTATGGTCTGCTTCCTGCCAAGCAATTTGAAAGCTTGATGAAAACTTCCCCAAAGTTTTACTGCATTGTTTATGGTGAATTCAAATTTTGCTTGAAGAGAATGGTAAAACATTCTGGTTATCTTTGTAAGCTATTGATTATCTGTCATGGAGTTCATGATGAGTTTTGTAGAGGGGTAATCCTCATAAAGAAACTGGAAGTTTTCTTTTTCAGTTAACTGGGGAGACATTTAACTTTAGAATATATTTGCTCATGTCCACTTTCAGTAAAACAATACAAACAATATCATACAAATTTGTCAAATCCAAGAAACAAGAGATTGATGTGAGTGGGGACTGAGGAGGACTCCAAGTTTCTTGCTTTGATTATGTGCCAATGTATGGCTTGACAGGGGATTAGTCCTTTTGGAATTTCATATTGGAGGTAGGGGATTTATTTTTAAAACCCATAATGTAAAACTTCTGGTCCTAATATCTATGTTGTTGGCTTTAATCAAAGGAAGTCCCATGTGGAAGATGCAAATAATATTTCAGGACTTTGAAGATTCTTTTCAAATGTTATGTAGATTTATTTAGATATGAGACAAATTATTATACTCTTTGAGAAACAGAATAAGATGGAACATTTATTAGTCTTGATATATAATGAATTCTATATTCATATTCTAAAATATGGATTAAAATATTCATTGTTTTAAGACTTTAATTGGAAAAAATGCCTCCAAAGCAAATTACATAGGAATGCTATCCTACTGGGTCATGGAATCATTGAATTAGATTTGGAAAGAATCTCAGATGTCTCACACTCTTATTTTATAAATTTGAAAAACTGAGGCCCAGAGAGACAATATGTCTTGCAATGTATGTTCATTCTCAAAAAGTTATTTCGGAGAAAAGATTCTATGCAGACTTTCTGTTTATGTTATACTTAGTCTAATTGTCATTTTTATGGCAAATTATCTTCTTGCTCAGTTTCCACATTCCCACAATTGACAGGCCTGTTGATACTTTCTTCTCAGTGTCTCCCACTTTTATCTCTTCTTTTTCTATTCCTCCCACTCCTCCTTCCATCCCTCTTAAATGAAGTTGTCAACCCTTATTTTATAAATTATCTTGATTGACTACTATGTCTCAACCTTCAGTGTTTATCTTTACAAACCATCCTGCAAACAGATGTCAAAATTATCTTTTAAAAATTCAACTTTTATCATATTTTCCCTTGCTCAGAAATCCTCGATTGTTCTCTATTACCAAGAAAGTGAGGTCCGAACTTCTTAGCCTGACCCTCGAGGCCTTCCACAATCTAGCAACAAATCTCTCCTTTGAAACCCTATCTCTAACTCAGGGGTCTTTTGCTCCAGACAGACTGGTTTACTCAATGCCCTGCCTCCAAGAGTCTCGTTGATGCAGTCCCCCACCCCCACACTCTCTCCACATCTGCTCTTTTCCTTTTCTCCTCTTTTGTAAACACTAACACCTAGGTTCAGTCTCACTTTCCCCATGAAATCTTCCTTAACCCTTTCTTCCATGGCAGCAATTATGCTCTGATCATCCAGCATTTACTATTTGCACACAATCATAAATTCCTCTCTTCATTTGATTTGTGTTATTGTTTCGTCTTATTTACTTGTGTGTGTCAAGGTCTCTCTTGTCCCTTCAATTAGATAACAAACTCCTTGAAGCCAGAAACTGGTCTAGAATAATCCTATACATATATAAAGTACTTAATAGCCACTTGTTGAGTGAGTGATTCAGCTTAGGATTTGCCCTTCTTCAGTTACCTAATTTAAGGCCATTTCACTTGGGCTCCTTAGCATCTCTGGATAAGGAGGGGGGGGGAAGGTAAAACTGATTCATTTTACTTTTTGACAACTTTGGTAAAAGGTTTATTGGGGAGAATTTTAAATTATTACCTAAAATGAGGTTTGGGGATGCTCCTTTAAAACTCATCTATGCTTGCATCCCCTCTTCCCACAGACAATTAGAAATGACACGTCCTTCTCCTCTCAGGAGTCAAATTTCAAAGTATCAGTGGGCATTGAAAAACACCAAAATGAAGAAAAGCATTAACCCAATTAATATCAAACATAGATTCCATCATTTCTATGCACCTTTCATTTCCCCCCTTGCCAGACCCCGTGCAACCCCTAAAAAAGTCAACTTATTTTAGCATTTGGGGATTTGGGGCAACTGAGTTAATGGACTAAATAGATAGGATGGTGACAGTTGAATAAACTTCACTGAGAGAAAGAGAGCACCGGGCCCTGCACCAAAGGTTAATGGAGAGCAGGAGCTCAGCCCCAGTGCTGGGATGAAACAAAGGAACAGATCAGTGGAGGCTCAGTGGGGAGATTTTATTCACAGGAGGGTCATGTGGCTCTCTTCCTTCCTCTCCTGCACACTTTTAAATAGAAATAATAACTTTGGAAAACATCGTGGAGAGTCAGGTCAAGCTTCCAGAAATAATTGGTAAGACAAGATACCATTTAGACAGAATAAGGAGCCTAAACTATTTGACTATCTTTCCCATTTAAACTACACATGATGAAAAGTTAGTTTTTTAAAATCACTTTGAGCCCTTGCCTATTCCCTACCACTACATCCCACCTTTAAACATCTCATCTTTCCTCTGTGATAAAACATTCCCAAAAGGAGAGCTGAGAGGAGAATTATATTAAAAAAGCATCAAATGCCATGAAGCCAGTGTCCCAGAGAATGAATGCCCTTTAGGCCTAGTCTGTTTTTATCCCTCTTCTAAGATCATTGAGATGGATCAAAGAAGATGCAACCCAGCCTAGTCCACCCTGAGTCATTCTCCTGCATCAAAAGCCATAAGCCAGGAGAATGGTTAACTGGAATTAGTTTGAAGCTAAGGAGAAAGGTCATTTTACTGGAAGATTTGTCCATGGCATAAACTTTAGCCTCGTGGTAGAAAGATTTTTTCATGATATTACTTCTCCCAAAATCCTTTGGATCCCAAGATCATAACTCTAAAGCTGGAAACTTTGAGGTCATCTATTCCTTTTACAGATGAAGAACTGTGCTCAAAGTGACTAAGTGACTTGTTCAAAGTCACATAGGTAATTATCAGCAGAGCTGATATTCAAGCCCAAATTCTCTGATTCCATATTTGCTTCCCCACCTATTACTCTGTATTACTTCTCTGAGCTATTGCATCATATTCTTCTGTTGCCAGGAATACCTTCTCATATCATGAGTTCCTCATTTATTTCTAAGTGCAGTCAATTAGATGCGGGGAAGTATTTGTAACGTTGCCAGTCTAGCTCTTACTCCGAATCCTTTCTGGTGGCCATAGGTCTTCATTTCTACTTTTCTTCCCTCTCCTATTCCTTCCACTTTTGAATTCTGCTTGGCTTAATATTACATATTAATCACTCATCAAGTATGTATAAAGTGTTTGCTCTGTGAAGAACATTGTACTAGACCCAAGGATGAGACAGAAATTTTAGATGAGAGATGTTCTTTATCATCATGGGACTTACATTCTAAGAGTGGGGATATAACAAATTCAGAAACAATGCAAAATAATATAGGAGAGCAAGGGGAAGACATATCTTGTATATAAGCCAGCTACAATAAATAATCGATGAAGAACTTTGAAGATGAACAGGAGAAAAAGATGTCATCAAGGAACTGTATGATAAGAAGAGGAGGTTGGTCATGTAGTGAGTACCAGAGACAATAAATAGATTCATATCTTTTCGCTGGTAACCTCACAATGTCAGAAATAAAGAAAAGCCTGCAGTACATTGAATGTCCTCCTGTGACAAACTTATGGGAAGAAATGGAAGAGTCACGCAGGCTAGGCAAATACGAATGGGTTGAGATCTGTACATTTGGAGGAACTTCCCAATCACTTCTGCATTTGAGTAAGTAAGCTAGGTGGCTCAGTAGATGGAGTGCTGGGCCTGGAATCAGGAAGGTGCAAATTCAAATCAGGTCTCAGACACTTACTAGCTGTGTGACCCTGGGTAAGTCACTTAACTTTTGTTTGCCTTAATCTATTGGAGAAGAAATGACAAACCACTGAAGTATCTTTGCCAAGAAAACTCCATGGATAGTATTGACATGTTCTGGTCAACAGGGTCATGAGGAGTAAGACAGGACTGAACCAAAACATGAGAAAGTTATAGTCTAAAAAGTCTCTTGGGTCTGAGGTGGGGAAAGGGCATTAAACATTTGGAGACTGAGGAAGATCTCAGAACTGATGGAATTATAGTAGGGCTTTAAAGAATGTGTAGAATATCAAAAGGTTAAGGAGAAATTGAAAGCCCTCTAAGCCAAAGGGACAGAATGAGCAAAGGCAAAGAGGTGAACAATTCTAAAGGAGTTGGGAAGAGATTGAGTACTTTGTTTTGGCCAAAGTGCAAAACATAGCAAAGGGATCAGAATGAGATAGATAAGATTGAAAAGGTCTAAAGTGATTGTTGTGAACCATTTGGAGGAAAGATATTATCTAAATAATAAACAATAATAATGAAAATTTATTTGTAATATATAAGCATGAGAGGCAGCATGGCATAGAAGAAACATTGCTGGCTTGAGAGTCAAACTTGGGTTCCAAAATCTCCTCTGAAACACACTGGCTGTGTAATCCTGGGCCAGTCTCTCAGCACCCTAGACAGCTCTTTTAAGACTGTTAAATTGAAAAAAAGCTGCAGACCTCCAATGAAGAGTTGCCCTACATTCATGAAATCATAGCCCAGATCCCCAATCCTCAAAAACCAAACAAACAAACTTAGGCAGAGATATACATAGCTAAACCCTTACCTAAAGTTAGTAACTGGTTACAAAGAGAAGGGGGGAAAAGATGTTCAGCAAAACAGTTTACTGTAAATAATGACAAATGGATTCTAAATTTAGAAATGGTAGGAATCATAAAGGCCATCTTATCTTATAGCTAAGGAACCTGTATCCTAAATCAGTGAAGTGATAAAAGGAAAGTGACTTGCCCACAGTTATACAAATACTAAGTCAAAGAGCGAGGTTTCAAGCCCTGATCCTAAATCCAGTGTTATTTCCATCGAACCACATAGCCTAAGATATTGTAAAAGGATTCTATGGCTTCCGTTTAGGGTTTGGCTAAAGAAACCTTAGAATGGATACAGTTATCTAGGTGTATATATTTTTTTCATATAAATGTAAACAGCATTATTTAGGTCCTTTTGGCAAATGATGTTAGGTAGTTATGTCTTAGCCTCCAGATGCTGCCATGAATCGGGACTCTGAACTACCAGGTTTGACTGTTTAATTTTTTTTCTTCTGCAAAATGAAGTTTAGAGTACATGTTCCTTCTCTGTCACAAAATATAATTCCAGAGATAATTAAAATGTGATCTGAATTCCTGAAGTTATACTGGAACTAGTCTCTTTCAAGGGTTAACAGGTAAATCAAAACACTTCTATATGCTTCCAGTAGAACAAAATCAAGGATTGTTTTAAATTGTTGCACACCCAGTATATACTATATGCATAGTATATACTTAAATAAATGAATCTAATTATTTGGAAAATAATTATTTCATTTCTTAATGAGGAAACAAGGAAAATATCCCTGTAAGCCACCTAATAGTTATTCTTTTTTTCTTCTTGGTCAGTTTTTTTTTTCACTGTAAAAATTGCAGCTTTTTATCCTACCAAACTATAAAATTAAGATTCATCAGCTTCAGTATGTCACTACTTGAATAGAGGCCAAGCTCGTGATTTTTTGTTATAGCTCATAGGTCATATCTGCTGTACTTTCAAGTAAGGTTGAAAGGATGCTGTAGGATAACAGCTATAATAGAGCTCTGGACAGCATGAATTAATTGCATTGAAAAATTTGATTGATCACTTGATTTAGCATTATGCACCTATGCATAACATTGTCAAATCTTTAAAAATTATCTTCAATTGTATTTCATTACTATGGCTAAGCCACCCAAACCACTGTTCTGTAATATGTCCTGTTGATAGAACCAATGTCTATTTAAAGTCATCCCTTCACCTGCCAATAATCAATCTTCTTTGGAACAGAAGGTCATATTAAACTACTGTGTTGCATCCTGCATTGTAAAGTCATCAGATTCTAAGCTTTTAACTTTCAACTAATGAGAGGTGAGCTCCAGAGGAGAGAAGATCAGAAAACCATTTTGTATTTCCATCTTCTCAAGTGCTTAAGAAAGTAATAACAAGATAGTCAGGTGCATCCTAAATATAACAGATTAATAGAGGCTTTTAATGGTTATAAAATGTAGATTAATTGAATCAAATACAGAATGTCTCTTTTCAATCATGACTTTTTTTTTCCATATGTCATAGCTGTCCTTAGTAAATAAATGGCAATTCCTCCTCTTTCTGGTCTGATATATAAGTCAAGTGACTTTGTTTTTCCCATTTTAAGGAGCTGCTTAAATGTTTTATAACTATAATGATAGTATCACTAAGAAATAAAATTTTAGAGTCAAACAGTCAGGCTAATTGAATCCAACAAGCATTAGGCTCTGAAGATACAAAAACCAAATGAAAAACAGGACCTATTTTCAAGAAGCTGGCTTTTGACTGAAAGGGTATAACATGTAAAGAATTATATTATGGTTAGAAATTTGAAGAGATAAAAGAAAGCACTAATAATTAGGGAGATAAAGAAAAACTTCCCACATAATTCCATGGATCATAGAATGGTCAGGCTTTTCTGTCCCCATACTATCTCCCAAACTCTATCTGTGCTCATTTTCATTGCTTCCATGACATTATCTGTCCATCTCAACCTCTGCCATCTTCTTCTTTTGCTTTCAATCTTTTCCATGAGTCTTGCCTTCTCATTCAGCCAAAGTAAGGTTTCCCAAAGAACTGACAAATGAGTTAAGATTTGAGTGAAGTTGGGCATTTTGAGGGGTACAAGTGAGACAGGAAAGCACATTCATTCTAAGAAGTACATTTAATGAGGAGATATGGAGAACAGTTTGTAAAAAATACAGGTTTGGCAACTCAGCTGTCAAGTTACAGGAGCAATAAATTGGCCAAAATGTTGAATGAATGAGTAAATGAATGAAAATGATGAGTTAGGTGTTTGTATTTTTTCTAGAGGTAAACAATGAACTATTTGACGATGAACATATTTGGTTGGTTTGAGATTGATAGGAATTGCATTGAAAGGAATTGAAAGGGCAGCTTCAAATCATACTCTTCATACTAATTTAGTCTTATTGTTTTCTCTCTTTTTCATCTCTGCTTCTTTCATTTTGTTCATCATCATTTTCAAATCATGGCTATTTATAGTGGAAGGTCATCTTTTGCCCCACCTATTAAGTAACCATAACAGAATAAAAAAGTGTTGAATGTGCTTTGTATTTTTTTAAGCAGTTTTACATACATGATGTTTTTGGATGGCCATAATCAAATGATGAGATAGTTTGAATAGGCAGATTTCAGTAATGTGTAGTCTTCAGGTCAGCCATGAACCTGGATAAGATATTTTTGTCCTAAGAGGAGTTGCTTAGAAAACATTCCATATGTTTTTCCTAAAACAATCAATTTAATTTACAAAATAACTTCCATCAAGATTGTTGCATGAAATGATACTTCATTTTCGAGAATGTTTCCTACTGAAAATTTATTGGGAAACAGGAAATATATAGAAATATATCGAGGCTGGACGAGTTAAAAAACTTTTAAATATTTCTAGAGAGGCTGAGGTTTATTTCAAATTTTAAATAAAGTTTTTGGTTCTTACTTTATCCAACTTGATTTTTTGAAGCTTTTCTCCCAGTTCCAACAAAAGGAGTAACAGTCTGCAGTATTAATGTTTGTATGTTTGCATCCTATTCCTTCTACAATATAGTCTGGCATTAATGCTAAATGGTTATAATTCATTTTTAATTTTAAATCCATTGGGTTAATATTGAGTCTGTATTTCCTGAGATGAATGTTTTTATGTTAAAGCAAAGAAGCAATAATAAAAAGTAGTATATACCACTACTATAGAAACAAATACTGCCTCACTGGTGCAAAAGCCTCCTTGGAACTGAAAAGTATGGTTCCCCTCAGAGAATATAGGAGATGGAGAAGGGGGCTAGAGAGAAATGGAATGGCAACATGGTTGATATCCAATCTCTCTAATTTGTTAATATATTGTGCTAAAAGAACAGATGTCATCTCATACTGAATAGAACAGGGGCTCTGTAAAAGAAGGCAAGTATTTATTTTTCAGTCATCCTGTCTTTTTGCTTTTTGTCATTAGCCTTTCTGTTTCAATAATATGTGTCTTTTTATAAATGCCTCCCTATTTAGTCTGGGCAAACATAAACTCTTTTAAAATAATTATTAAATTATTGTTTAATAATAATTTAAAACAAAACAATTAACCAAAACAAATAATTAAATAACTGAATGCTTCAAATAAATAATTTCACATGAAAGGCATTTAATAATTTTTTTTAATATTTTAATCAGCTACTTTATCAGAAGGGGAGATAGGAGATGCAGTTGATGAAGCGCTGGGCTGGGAATCATGAAGACTCGTCTTCATGAGTTCAAATTTGGTCTTAGACACTAGCTGTATGAACCTGGGCAAGTCAATTAACACAGTTTGCCTCAGTTTCCTCATCTGTAAAATGAGCTGGAGAAGGAAATGGCAAACTATTCCAGTATATTTTCCAAGAAAACCCCAAATGGGTTTTTTTTTATTTATTTTTAAGAATGTGACTGAAATGACTGAACAACAAGTAGTAGTTATGGCTTTTTTACCAGCCTACTACAGAGTTACATAATGTTCTAGCTCAAATATAGATTCTTGACATAAAGAATCATTCCTAATATTTTAATAAGTTATGAACATTCTAGTATGTTTGGTTGTTGATACTGTTTAATAAAATACAATATATCATTGAATATAGAATGCAAACTCCTTGAGGGCAAGGACACTTTAAAAAAAAAAAACCTATCCTCTATCTTAGAATCCAAACTGTGGTTCCAAGGCAGAATAGTGGCAATGGCTAGGCAATGAGGGTGAAGTGACTTGCCTGAGGTCACACAGCTAGAAAATGTCTGAGGCCAGATCTGAATTCAGGACCTCCCATCACTAGCTCTGGCTCTCAAACCACTGAGCCACCTAATTGCCCCTAACTCTTTTTGTTTTGACTTTGTATCAGCAGCTTATAGTACAGTGCTTTGCACAGAATAGCTACTTCCTTAATACTAATTAGGATGGACTGGATATTCTTTGCACGTTTTTGCCAATAACTGAATATCTAACATGGCCATTACCAGTCAGAAGTGTTGAGAGTGCCTTATTCATAACTCATTCATACATTCCTTTATATTTATCTGGGCAAGGATATCCTTCTGGAAAAATTAATGAAAAAAGAAACACTATCTTTGATATTGGATAGACATCCTTTTTTTATAGTAACCACTTTAGTAGATCTATATTTATACATTATACATGCATATAATGCAAGATATATATATATATATATTCAATCCAACATCCTGTTTCTCTTTTTATCATGACCATTCAGAGAAATTGGCTTAAAATATTTTCCTGTTATAAGTCATTTCATTACCTTATGAGCATTTCTGCCTATATTACAAGTTGTCTTACTGGTTGTTGTATATTTGATATCCTTAATTAGGGTTTTCCACTTAACTGCTTTATATAGAAATTAGGTCTCTTGAATTTGGTATTACAAAGAGAAACAGGTTTTGCCATGAGAACAATCTTTTGGGATTGGAAATTTAGGTCTATCAGGAAGCCATCCAGTTTGAACTGGGAAGAAAGTTCTAGTGTAGGCCCTTCCTGGATCTGGGATTCACATTTTAGAACTAATATAGAACTTCACTGGTCATGGAGGTAGGAATGACAAAGGGCCAGATCAGCTGTCTGGTTTGATTCCATATTAATCTACCATATGTAGCTGAAATGTTTCCTTCCTTCTCTTCCCTCTCCCCCAAAACATCTTCTAACCACCAAAAAAAGCCAGAGAGTCTTGTTTCTAGGTGGTGTGACAGCTGTGTGTGTGTGTGTGTGTGTGTGTGTGTGTGTGTGTGTGTGTGTGTGTGTGTGATATGTGTTAAAGAGAGGCCATATTCTGTAGTTTTTGCCTAAATGAAATACTTGACAGTTGTCTCACTGGCATTAACTAATATTTCCATCTACCAACACTATTTTGTATACAAAAGCAGGAGTGAGGAAAGAGTTGGACGTGTGGTGATTAGATATCCTTGTTCTTAGATACCAGATATTCTCTGAATTCATTTATAATTATTGGCTTCTCCCCATAGAATCAGTATACAATGACTTGCAAAACGTGATGGATATTAAATTCAACTTGAATTAAAGAAGGAATGCAGTCACTATATAGAACACATTTTCTGCTCTTAAATTCCACATTATTGGCTTATTTACCCAACAATAATCCAAGATCAAGTCCAATCCGTTCCCAAATTTACCATGATCACCAGTAAAAGTATTTGTTGTTAATCAACTAGTATTCATTAAGAGCGTCTTATGTACCAGTTACTGGGCTAAGTGATCGAGATACAAAGAGGGCAAAAAAAATATTTGCCCTCAAGGAAGCTTTACTTTATGCTTTGCTGGATATTTAAATTTATGAAATAAGCCCAATGTAGATTCACAGAAGTATCCAAAATTCACAAATATAAAATAAACATATTAATTAAATCTTATAAATAAACCATCTTGGAAATAGCTATCTCACTCGCCCTAGATGAGTAACAATTTGCACTGTCTAGATAGGAAAAAAGTACTGATTTTATTATTTATCATCTTTGTGTCATCACTAAGGGAAAAAATCGACTGGCAAATTAAAAGACAAAAATAATGGCTGGCTTAAGATTTATTACAGACAATGGTATGAGTCCATCTCCTGAGCTCTCTTCCTACATCTCTAAATTCCTGCCACCTGGATGATTCATAGACATCCCAAACTCAACATGTTCAAAACAGAACTCATTACTTTTCTTACCAAACTCACCTCTCCCTCTAAGTTTCCTAGAGAATTCATCTATCCTTACAGTTGCCTAGGTTCACATTCCAGTCCCTCACTCTCACTCCACTCCCATAATCAATCATTTGCCAAATCTTGTCAATTCTACTTACAGGGATAGGACTATTTATGTCCAATCTCAGAATTAATTAAAAGCAGCAACCTGACACAGATCTATATCTAATCATACCTGTTCGGTCTCAACTGCAATTTTTATCCTGGGCCTGAATTTAAATATTCTAAATTGGAAAATTTGGGAAAGTTCTCAGATTCTCAGGTCAGATGCAATTCAGCCTACTTCTCAAAAAAAGACTAAAGTGGGACAATGGAAAGATTCCAATTGTGTGACATGAATCTACTGATTTCCCTTGATAATTCAACTTAGCACTTTTTCCAATAATGACTTGCTTAATGTTAAAGATGCTCGATAATTTAATGATTTAACTCAGTGTAGCACAAATAATGATAGATGGCATTTATATGATGCTTTCAGTTTTACAAAGGGTTCTACTACATCCGTTATGTTGTTTGAGCCTCCCAATAACGGAAGCACTGAAGATATTATGTTCATTTTATTATACCATAAAATGGAAGAACCAGCCTTCAAAAAGTCTTAAGTGAATTGTCTGTGGCTACATAGTGTTAGAAATGGCATTTGAATCCAGATTTCTTTTAGCTCCAATTCTAGAACCTGTCCCTTTTTCAGAATAGGCATGTTTCCCTAAAATATTTTAGAATTTAAGAGTGAGAGATCAATTCCAAAATAATTGTACTACTGTTATTTTTGCTGTCATTGCTAAAAAAATAATTATATCTTTACACTTCAATAGTGTCTCAGTCTTTCCAAAGCACTGTGGCTTGCATGATCACATTTTATTGTCATAATGTTTTTGATCCTCCTTGGGCAATTATTGTACCCATTTTTGCAGTGACAAAACTTTGGCTCAGAGAATTGACTTGCCCAAGATCACATGAGCAAGGAAATAATAGAGTAGAAATTAAAAGTCATGCGCTTCTGTTTCTATTCCATTATACTTCCTGTTGAACAACACTACCTACAAACATGAAACTTTTTTCTCTGCCTTTTTTTAAATTTAAACAATTATTAATATTCATTTTTAACATGGTTACATGATTCATGCTCCTACTTTCCCCTTCATCCCCCAAAATCCCCCCACCCATGGCTGACGCACATTTCCACTGGTTTTGTCATGTATGAAACTTTTTTTAAGAACATTTTTCAGTAAAATATTTTTTATTTTTCAAATTAGCACAAACCCTCAATGACTCCATTTTTGCCTACTGCATTAAATACAAGTAAGGCCCTCCATAATCTGCCTCCAATTCACCTTTCTAGCTTTAATTCACATTCCCCTCTCAGAACTCAGCATCCCAGGCAGTTGGGTTAATAGCAATTTCTGAAACTCAGTCTGGGACTTCCTGCCTTTTATTCATTTGCAGAGATTTCCTCCATGCCTGAAATATACTCCTCCATCTTTGCCTTTCAAAATCCTTCTCATTCTTCAAAGCTCAATATGAATGTCACTTCCCCTAACATAAACTTTTCTCTAATTCCTCTTTAGCTGTTAACATTAACTTTCTCATCTGGTTTTCTTTGAGCATTTTTTAAATTTCTCCTTTCTTTTCACCATATCCTATCTTTTAATGTACTAGTCGTGTACACATCACATTCCCCCATTAGACTATGAGTTCTGTGAGGGCAGGGATTATTTTATTTTTTAATCTTTGTAATCTCAGCATAGAGCATACTAATTTAATATTCAGTAAGTACTTAATAATTTTTTTAGTTGAATGAGATTGGGTCAACCAGCTACTAGGCATTCGAGGTAGAATTTGAACCTAGATCTTCCTGATTCCAAGTCCCATGCTCTATCCACCATACCGCATTGCCTCTCGGCTAGTATTTCTTTGCCCCCACCTCATAGCAAGTCATATTAACAGCTCCCTGCTCTCTTCTAGGGAGTCTTCTTTAAAGGAACAAAAACTTCAGACATGAGAGCACCAGGAGTGTTCAAATTGGTAAGCAATTATAAGACATGAAGTAGATACAGAGTCCAATTTGTCTAATTTAAGAGACCAGGCTGATTAGATCCCTGGATGGAAATACCTCTGTCCAGCCTTCCAATCCCCTCCTATTCCTAATCCATTTTGGCATGTAGCCAGCTAAAAGTGGAAAATTACCTTTCAGCAATTGAGAAAACTTGGTGAACTAATCAACAGTAAATCAACTCCTACAATAGATATTATTTTGACATTGTGGGAAGACACTCCTGCACTATCTTATCCTCTTGTATTCTGGCTTAAATTTTTTCCATCTTCTGCACACAATTTTCCAGAGTTGAATTTGAGCCAGTTGGAACTCATCCAAAAACAGACTCAGATACAATAGGCCAGTGAGAACTACCATCTTACTTGATTAGATGTGAAATTGCATAGCAGGATGTCACTCAAATGCCAGTCACACTGGACATCCCAATGTTTTTTAGTTTTTCTTGACAGTTGAACTGAAAAGAAGGTGATAAATCTAGTCCTAACGGAGCTGTAAAAATTGAGGCTCCTGGCAGGACCGGAACTTCAGGGAAAGTTCCAGTGATGCAGTTCAGGCTATTATATTCATTTCACATCTACCTTGTAATACAAACCTAATCTCATCATAAACTCCATAGAACTTGTAGATTGTTTCTCTGAAGTAAGATTTTGCTATAAAATAAAGACAGCTAGAATCTTTTAAGGAGGATTTATGGAAAGGCATAAACAATAAATCTCAAAGGAGAGGGCATGAATGAGTTCTCATCAGCACCACACAGTTGAAAACAAATATCTGTAAAGCACTTTACAAACCTTAAAGTACTATAATATACACTAGCTAATGTTATCGTTATCATTACTAGAAAAGCAAAAACATTGCTGGAAGTCACATTTCTATTCTGTAGGACCTTAAGCTCAACCTTATAACAAAAGGGAAAAAGGAAATGATCAGAAATTCCTCCCTCCAACAAAACCTCCAACTCTCTTTTGTCCTCTAAGCTGTTAGAACTTTTCTTATTATTGTTTTTTCTTTGTTTTCCTGCATAGTTTGGTTTATCTGGGTGGATTTTTCTTATGGGAATTACTTGATGACATAATAAAAGAACTGTGGAGTGCTCTGATCATCTTTTCATAGAATCTCAGAATTGAAAGGGACATTAGAGGTCATCTAGCTCAGTCCATGCACAAGTAAGAATCTCCTATGTTTCACCTGACAAAGGAATAAATAATCTCTCCAAGACCTTCAGTGATAGGGTCACTTATTACCTCCCAAGGCAACGCGTCTAGGCTGATGAATCCCTTCTGGTAGTACAGAATACACAGTTAAGGTGTTTTGTCATACTCAATAAATATTATTGGACAAGGTCCAGAGAAAACATTTATGACCCAGATTTATAGGCTTAATAAATAATTTGTTGTAAGTAGAGAAACAAAGCCATGTTGAAATAGGATGTTTGCCAAATGTGGCTATACCTTTGTTTTAGGAAACCCTTTTCTACAATCTTCAACACTTGGATGCCTAAAAATGTGACAGATGAAAAATGGTCTAAAATTAGGTCACATTTTTTCACTATTTAAGGAAATGTAATCTTATTGAGATCTCTCTTCAAATAAAACATTTAAATAATCTTACCAATTCTAGAGTTTTTCAAAAGGAAAACAAATAGTAGCATCATTAGGGACTCGATGCACTACATATGTTTTAAGAAGGCCTGTTCATTCACTTTCAAATATAATTAAAAGTGATGATTATTGGGTCACGAATCTATTTCATGACCATTTAACTTAACCCTCACAAGTGTCTCATTCTTAACTCTTCTAAGAAGAAATAGACATCTTAATGATGTAAAAGGAAATGCCTATTCTGGAATGTTAGTTCCAAGAATGAGTTTGATTTTTTAAAATATTATTTTTAAAACTTTGGTAGATATTACACTTTTTTCCCAGTTAATTTTTAAGAAGGAGGTATTATGATTTCCAGAGCAATGAAAGAAATATGCCGTGGGAGAAATATCTTTTCCATTCATACCCATAAGGTCATTTGGTCTCATTTCAACCCACTGGAAAAATGTGATTGCAAACCTGGTTGAAGTTATAAAGAAATCAGGCTTAAAAATATTATAATTTCCGATGAAAGGCAAAACTCCATTGAGAATGTGTGGATAATGTGGCAGAATAATTGCCCATTTCCCCTTTTATGAAAATAGGCAAGCCCCATGACAACAAATACTGTGGAAGGCTCCTCAAAAATAAGCATGAATTCCAACAAGAGTATTTTTATGCAGTTGTTTACAACGAATTTTCCAAACCAATATTCTAATATAGCAAATATCTTCTGCCTTCCCATTTCATGTTGGAGTCATCTAGTAGAATGAAAATGTCTGTTTTGTGCTGTTTGTATTCAAAGAAAGAAGATGAAAGCTGAGCTAAGAGATAATTACAACCTTTCACAGCTACCATCAAATAGCTGTTGTCTTTCCATGCCTCATTCTCAACTCTTCTAGAAGAAGTCATCTTAATGTTGCAAGAGGAAATGCCCATTCTACTCTTATTCAAATGTCACAACAGTCACTGGAAAGATTTACCTAAAATACACTAAAAATGAGCATTTATTAAGTCCTGCTGTATACTGAAAATGCAAAGACCTAAATAAAAATGATCCTTACCCTCAAAGAGATGGCATTCTATTGGGGGAGACATTCTGTACATATATGTATGTATATGTATGTTTCTTTATACTCATACGCATACATATATATGTGGTATATATGAAGTAGGACTAGAATATGTAAAATTCCTCCCACTTTTTCTTACTGGATTCGGTATACTCCTTTCTATTTGCTAATTCATCACAGAAAGATTAGAATGCACCTTTGTTTCATCACCATACTTTATAGACTAATTATATGAGATTTACTAATATTTATTATAAAATTCCACTAAGACAAAATAATTTTAAAATATGATATCTCATATTTATATAGTGCTTTAAAATTTACAAACTATTTTCATTACAATAATCCTGTGAAGTAGATACTATAAACTTTGTCTGGGACACCAAGGAAGGCCACATAGAAGAGATTGTCCTTGAATGTAGAGAAGTATTCTAAAAGACAGGGATGAGGAAGGAGTGTTTTCCAAGTCTGGAACAAATGTACAGAGGTGAGAGAAGGAAGGTCGTATTCTGGAAACAACTACTAGTACAGTTTGGATGAAATACAAAGTGTAAATGAAGGGCTTAATTTGAAAGCATGTTGGAAGAAAATTGTAGTAAGCCTTAAGTGGCAGATTTGGGAGTCGATTTTTAACCTAGAGGCAATAGAGAGCCAAAGAAAGTTTTTGAACAGCGCAGTGACACAGTCAGCCTGTACCTTCAGAAGATAATTTTTGCAATTTGTGGAGGAAAGAAAAGATTGGAAGCAGAAAGACCAAATAGAAGGTAATTAGTATACTCTAGTCAATAGGTGCTGAAGGCCTGAACTAGGATAGTGAATGTTAAAGGAGACAATGAAATGGAAGTAATAGATATGACTGGGGAAGTCTTTCTAATGCTCAGTTTTCATCTCCTAAATGAGAGGGTTAAGTCTCCCAGGACTTTTCTAGAGGAAACATTCCATGATTCTAGTTTGGCATTATAAATCAGTCGTTTAGTTGTTTTTCTGTACTTTTCAGGAGAAAGTTTGTTTTATTGTCAAAAACAATAATAGAATAAAATTGGAACATCTTCCAAATATAAATTCCCCTCCAGTGTCCTTTTAGTGTGATAATACATTATATCCTAGGCTCTGTTCAAAAAGAAAAAAGTTCAAGGTGATGGGAGCTACCCACACGCACAAACATCACACAATGAGCGGTATGGCTGTGGTGTACAGGTCTGATCAGTCTACTTCATATAACAAAATCATTTCAATCATTTCAGACCACATGTTCAAATTCAAAAGGATTGTTTCACTGTAGCTCATCTTTACTGGAGGGAAAAGGTGATGAGAGAAGGAAGAGACGTAGGAACACCTCCTAGCACTCTCCTCACTTAGATGCCTCCACGACAACCTTTGACAAAGCCAACCGAGTTCAGTTTTCTGTGCCAAATGATTTGTCCACTATCTTATAGATACAACATAGACTTGCTAGAAAATCTGTAGCAAATTATATTCTGTTTGTTTCAGTATGACAGGGTGTGACAAAAAAGGATATGGCATCACTGTTTGGATATCAGAATCTGTCTGTCTTTGTTGTCACCACCCAAATATTTTTAAAGGGAGATTTTTCTTTTAAAACCACACCCTTAGATCCTGGCCATAAAAATCCCTAGAGTACTACGAATGGTACTAGTCACTATTACCCAAGTTTGAAGAGTAAAGGGAAGGGACCAATGCTGTTGCCTGCTAAGCAGCAGCTCGGATGGGGTACTAGGGTACAAGGGCAAAAACATAGCTGTACCAGAAGATAATAAAGAGGGCAAAGGTTCCCACACATTTAGTAATCCCATCACTACCACCACCACCTTCTGGTAATACCATCCAGCTTTGCCAAAGATGAGACTTGCCCTTAGCTCCTTTCTTTTTTTTTTAAACCCTTACCTTCTGTTACAGAATCAATATGTGGCTCAGTGGATACAGCACCAAGTCTGGAGTCAGGAAGACCTAAATTCAAATAAGACTTCAGACACATACTAGCTCTGTGATCTTGGGCGAGTCACTAACCCTGTTTGCTTAAGTTTCTTCATCTGTAAAATGAACTAGAGAAAGAAATGGTCAAGCACTCCAGTATCTTTGCCAGGAAAACGCCAAATGAGATCATGAAGAGATGGACATGACTGAAATGAATGAAAAACAATTTTTCATATAACTTATGGCTCATAGAAAATGTATAAGAAATGGTTTTCATATATTCATTCTTTCATAGGAAAAGCATTGGCCTTGTCAGCAGAAGATATAGACATTCAGTTACTATTCATGTGAATATAAAAAAGTCAACTAATTTCTTTAGATCTCAGTTATCTAACCTATAAAGTACAAATAATAATACTTGTAAGACTTGCCTAATAGTGTTGGTTTTAAGAAAGAACTATTTATTTTTGTTTTTGTAAAGCACCACAAAGAATATCCCAAAGCTTTGTTCTGTTAAGCACCATATAAAAAGTCCCAAAAGTCTTAGGGGAACTTTTAAGTTTTAATGGTTTAAAAATACTTTTAAGACTTTGGGGACATGCTGTATAAATGGGATCAGTTGTTATTCTCTCTGCCTCCTCCCCAATCTCCACTATACCACCTACCTGCCCATTGGCAGTTTGGCACCACCATGTCTTTTGGGGATTGCTTTTATTTTTCCTTCCAGACTGCTTCGATGTTCATTGGAATCTAACTTGAGCTCTATGAAAATGTTAAGTGAGGTAATATGATTTAATGGAGAGAGAGCCCACCTTGGAGTCAGAAAGACCTGAGTTCAAGTCCTACCTCTGACATATATTGACTACATGATCTTGGACAGATGCTTCCTAGATGACTACATTCCTCCCTTCCTCAAATATCATTAGAATACTTGGTTTTTGACCCTATTACTCCCTATCTTGCATTATAGTTAACTACATACATCTCATTTTTCCTTCTACTCCAAGAAAATGTAAGTTCCTTGAGGGCAAGAAGCATATTTTCTTTTGTTTGTTTCTTTATAACCTACTACAGTGCCTTAAACAAAATAGAAACCTGATAAATGCTAGAATTAAATAGAATCAAAACATTTGTTTTTGAGATGTGTTTTTGTGCTTATGTTTGAATAGATGGTATTCATTGCAAACTAGATAATAGATGGTGTGAAGTTCTAACTCCAGTGATTATTAGGAATGCCTGAGTGCTATGGCATGAGATGCTTGACTTGGTATAAGACAAAATATGCCAACTATTAGAAAGTAGAATTTAGTGTTGACAAGTTTCCTTTGTCTAATCACTGATGATAACACTTTGTTAGCAATATAAAATGAGGATGCAGCAAACTTGCAAGTTATAAATATACAGAAATAAATATACATAAATATAAATAACAACAAACTGGCATATAAATCATTATAGTGCAGTGTATATTAAAAAGGTGTATTGTAAATGGAAATGGGAACAGATACTCATTGAAGATAATTTAACATTAACCAGAAGGAGGTGGAACGTGCTAAGAATTTGGGGGCGGGGAGAGATGAAGGAAAGAATGATGTAGGCTGTTGTAGCCTATAGTATCTTTGGGCCTGGAGGGTAAATTTTTAAAATTTTTATTTTGAATATTTTCCCATAGTTATATATTTCATGTTCTTTCCCTCTCCCCCAAGCCCCCCTAACCCCACTTAGCTGATGTACAATTCCACTGGGTTTTATGTGTATCATTGATCAAGACCTAATTCCATATTATTGATAGTTGGACTAGAGTTATCCTTTAGTGTCTACATCCCCAATAATATCCCCATCAGCCCATGTGTTCAAACAGTTGTTTTTCTTCTGTGTTTCTCCTCCCACAGTTCTTCCTCTGAATGTGGCTAGTTTTCTTTCTCATAAGTCCCTCAGCCTTGCTCTGGATCATTGCATTGCTGCTAGTAGAGAAGTCTGTGATGTTCGATTTTACCACAGTGTATCAGTCTCTGTGTACGATGTTCTCCTGGATTTTCTCCTTTCACTCTGTATCAATTCCTGGAGGTCATTCCAGTTCACATGGAATTCCTCCAGTTCTTTATTCCTTTGAGCACAATAGTATTCCATCACCAACAGATACCACAATTTGTTCAGCCATTTCCCAATCGGAGGACATTCTCTCATTTTCCGATTTTTTTGCCACCACAAAGAGCATGGCTATAAATATTTTTGTACAAGTCTTTTTCCTTATTATCTCTTTGGGGTATAATCCAAGCAGTGTTATGGCTTTATCAAAGGGCCGATAGTCTTTTAAAGCCCTTTGAACATAGTTCCAAATTGCCATCCAGAATGGTTGGATCAGTTCACAACTCCACCAGCAATGCATTAATGTCCCAATTTTGCCACATCTCCCTGGAAGGTGATTTTTTAAATATAGTCATTCTAATATTTATGGAAAAATGAAATGAAGGCAATGAGTTCTCTATGACTGGAGGTCAAAGAGGCTAACGCTTACAATTCTGAGCTAATTCTTTAAAAAAAAAAGACAAAACAAAAATACTCCCTTTTTCTTCCTTGTGTCCTGCCCCTCCCTTCCTTAGCCCTGTCCTAATTATCCACCAGTACACAGTCCCAGAGAAAAGAAACATTGAGCTAAGGCTGCAATGAAGAGCACTTGGATAAAGTTCAAACATCAGAGTCTACTACAAAACACTTAAAAAGGAAAAAGAGAAGGAGGACAAGGAAGAGATAACAATGTTGATGACTTACACCACACAGAATCATAGATCTAAAGCTTGAAGGGACCATAGAGACCATCTAGCCCAATTTTATCCTTTTACAGAGAAGTCACTGAAATCTGAGGATATTAAATAACTTTAACAAAGTCATACAAGTAATAAGTTAGAAGCAGAATTTGAACTCAAGTCATTTGACTCTCTAACCACTTCTCCTTCTGGATAAAGTATCTCATCTGAGTCAGATAATAATACTATGAGGGAACTAACACTATTTTACAGATAAGGAAACTGAGGCTCATATGCTAAGTGACTTACCCAATCAAGCAAAGCTAGTACATGTCAAATGTGGGTTTTGTACTGAGGCCTTACTGATTCCAAGGCTAGTACTCCACTTGCTATGTCACAGGACTGAGGCCCAGTATAGAAACCAGTATCATATAGCAGAGATTGGAGATTTTAATTATGCTGGAGCAAAATCTCTACCAAAAGCAGAATAGATAATAACATCTTGACTTGCCTTAATCATAAGGTAGAAGAACAAACAAAAGGAAATTCTATTCTGAATATGATTTTTACCAACAAGGAGGAAATTGTCACTGTGGTGGAAAAGATGGGAATTTTGGTGGTGAAATGATCCCTCCAATCAGTGATAGAGGAAATGCTAAGTATACTTTCATTTATATCCTCAATTTAAGGGAAAAATTTATTCATTTTTGTATTTTATTTCATTTTGTATACTTCATGAACTGACGTCCCTTCTAGAATTTTTATTCAGAAAAGGGAGAAGTAAGATCTTGTTCACTAAAATTCTAACAGGAAAATCAGCCTATGAAATATGGAAATTCTCAAGGATGAAATGCCAAAGAAACAAAAAACCAATTCTAGTGAAGGAAAAAAAGTGAGTTGAATCAACAGAGTTAGTAGTAAAGGGAACTCACCAGTCAACTAAGAGTTTATTTTTTGTATTGTATTTCATTTTTTAAACTTTATGGATAACATTATAGTCATTTCCTAATATTCCACACACACTCATCTAGGACCATACCTTGAAACCACCACAAAAATTCCGACAAAACCATCATAGCAGTGATGTCTGTTATCATATGTGGCATTCTACGAGCTTCCAGAATCCCCCACCTCTCTATCAAGAAGGAAATGTTATTCTCCCAAGTAAGCATGTTCTTTGAATTTCATTTGAGATTTACTTTTATTGTTATTTTTAATTTAAATCATTCAAGACATTTTGTTATTTTAGGTGTTTTTTCTTCATTCTCCATTAGTTCATACAAATACAAAAATGGGGCACAGTTCCATAGGGATAATGTCAAGAACCCTAAGCACAAAATGCCTTAGGTAAGACTGGTGAGGAAAGACAAAGAAAACTAAAAATAATTTTTTTAAATCTTATATTGAGAAAAGAGTAGGATAAAAAATGGGATTGCTGCTCTCAGAATCAGTGAAATGATCATGGCTAGCAGAAGAAGCAAAGTTGCTCAACTTTGCTTTTGCTATTCTTTTCTCTGCCAAGGCAAATAATTGGAAAAAGGATCTAGCAAAGATCATTATTAGGAAGTTGGTATTTAACAAGTACAGAGAGAAAGAGAGCACTGACCTGTCCTCGATGAGCTTAACTCACTAGGTCAAAATGAACTATATTCCCCTGTCGGTGATCCTTGAAAGATACTGAGATAGTGAGGGATTGTAGATGCACTGCCAAACTGGAGAAAGGGAGCTGTCATTCCAGTTTTCAAAGAGGGAAAGAAAATAATGGCATCTGTAGAATACAAGTCAGTGATCTTGTCTTCATTTCCTAACAAAATCTTAGGACATATCATTGTCACACTAGTTATGTCTATGTTTCACATACGTATACCCTGTCAGATTTTAAGCTTAAGGGCAAGAATTGAATCATTTTTACCTTTGTACTTCAATATGTGTCACACTATCTTGCACGTAATAAATATCCATTTGATTGCATTTTTTAGGTAAACTATTGCTTGTACTGGATAGGAATATTCTTGTAGATAATAGGAATATTATAAGCTCGAATATAATGGGAATTTAATAAATGTTTTCAAATATATCAGCCTTAACATAACTTATAGTTTCTTTACTTTTCCTCAGTGACCTGAAATTTATAATATTGCCACCACCACCACCTCCATCCTCATCCCTAGGAAAATGTAAGAGGATTTTGCTATAGCTGTCTATCTGTTTAGTGAGTTCCCTTCCCAGTGGAATACCAGTGCATCTGCAGGCTAGTACCAAAACTGCCTTCTGCCCTGTGATCTTTCTATGTCAAATATACAAGCCACCATTATGAAACTGCAATGAACTAATTCTTTCTATTAATTTGGATCTGCTTAAATCATTTCCCCCCTGTCTGATTACTTCCTTTCTAAGTACTAAGTATTTGCAATCCTAATCAGGTTACTGCTAAGCATAGATGATTCCCCATCTCTCAAAGGGACGCTCCTCATTAAGAGCATTAATAGGAATTCCTTCCCCTGGAATAGAAATGAGCTGTCATTTTAGCAATGCTGCTGTGTCAGCCTTCCTATTGTCAACCACAACAAATGAGAGAAAATCAATTTATGCTCTAGAATTAGTCAAGTGAGGAATCCTTTGAAGTGGGGTGGAAGGATAAGGAGTGCAGTGTTCAGGCCAGGGACCTGACAGTGCGGATGCTTCGGGTGAATTAGGAAATGTAAGGCAGGGTATGTGGTACCATAAGGCCCAGAAGACTATAACTGCAAAAAAGAACTATCCATTCTCCAAATGGAAGTTTGATGAGCAACAGATGTGGCTTAAATGAACCCTTGTCCAAGAGGACTTGGACTCTATTTTGATTAGCTTGGTTCTCATGGCACAGAAGAAAGGGAAAGGGTATGCTTAGCACATGTTCATTGGACAGGAGGCTTGTGTTCAAATCTGTTTACTTGATCTACAGAGCTTTGGGTATATAAAGGAGCACAACGGGTAAATAGGCATTGAATTAAGACTTTTTAATGGCATTGAGAGTGGAGTAAAGCTGGACCAATCTATTTTAAATGTTTATTTTGTAGCCTTCACATCACTATCATTTTATAACCTAAAGAGAACCACCACCATCACAACAATAAATTATATTTAGATAGCCTTTAATGTTTATTAAAGAAAGGTAGCAAGGAATAGTGACTAGAAGGCTGGACTTGGAGCCAGGACTTATGTCTCAGTTCCACCACCTCTGATATATATTGGCTATATAACTCTGGACAAGTTCCAGATGTCTCTCAAAAACTGTCACAGAGCTAGAATGGATCTCCTTGCTAGAGGCTATCTACAGCCAATGAAATAAAACATCCAGTTTCACCCGGACCTCCCTTTCCAAAAGAGTTACTAAGAATTTTATGTTGTTTAATCTAATTAGAGCTTCCCTGCAATTCTGTGAGGTTAAATGCTGTAGGTATTATGCTTAATTTGAAAGAGATGAAATCCAAAGCTCAGAGAGGTTAGATTTATATTTTTTTTTATGTCTACAAAGCTAGGTCTTTTTCAAACTTGTTCTCCCAGAATCCAAATCCAGTACTCATTCCATCCACTATCTGAGGGTTTGGCACTGTTGAACCAGATTAATATATCCTGCTATCAAGACTTTTCAAGCTCTGTGACTCAGTTTCTCCATATGTAAAATGAAGATGAAAGCATTGTTTGGGAATGAAAAGTATGGATCTTTTGGAAATGATTAAATAATGTCCTGCATTCTATGTACTTAGTAAAAAATTCATTTAGAATCCAAAGCCCAAAGCAAATATTCATGACCTTCCTATAGTAAATTTCATGAAGAAGAAAACAATCTGACATCTCAAGTTTTATTTCTGTAATGAATAATTTTAAAGGGTACTAATAGGCTTCATATTGGGAAATTGTATATTATGCATTAGTTTCTTGTCTGGAAGGGAGAAATCTTTTGCATATATACTTTATTATGGGCACCACCGAATAAATGCAATTAGAAAAGGTTTACATGATAGGCGTGGAAGAAGCTTCAGTGGATTATTGTGCTTATCTTTTTGCTTTCAGGCAGGACTACACTGGAGGCATCCCAGTGAAGTTGAACCATGCTGGTGATAGACAGTACCTCTGCTCACCTAAAAGATCTCCAGGTGGAAATTATATTTAAAAAATTAAACATGAAAGGAAAATTGCAGGCAATCTGAACCTTCCATACATCAATTCCCATGGACATAATATCTTTGCATCATAATTTCTACAGCTGGGTCCTGATTAGTTAATGCAAATGCCTCATTATTTTGCTTTGCACCACATATTTTCACTGGGTTGGATCCAATTACAATATTTTACATATAATTATAACTTTGAGTAATGTGAATTCAAATACCTTCACACCAAGCTATATTTATAAATATTTTGATGCATAATGGGACGACATAGTCATAAGATGCTTATTTTCTGTTCTTTGTCAGGTTTCTTGATTATTTGGATAATCCATTTTTCTATTGTGTCAAGGCATTATCATTGGTATGTAAGAAGAAACAGAGGGACTTTGGATTATATCTTTCTTGGTTCTAAAATAATGCTTTCCCTATCCAGGCAACCTTTCATAAGCATATATATGTATATATGTGCTAACTCGTGTAGGAGGGGTAAGCTTCATACAAAGAAGTACTTTTTAGTGGGCTAACCAATCATATTCCAGTCCTAGCTTGATACAAATGGTGTGGTTCCTTAACTAAATTAAACTAACCTGTGAAATGAGGGAATTGAACTAACAGTACCTCTCAGATACTTTCCAATATTAATATTATACATTTCAGAAACCCTGATTCAAGCTATGTGATATGATCCTTAACAGTTCACAGGATCAGTTTACACTATCATCATCATCATCATCATCTTCATCATTACCACTGTCTTATGGTAACATATCAAATACTTGCAATTTACCTATGTAGCTTATAATGTTAATGTTCCCTTAGATTTGGGCAACTTAAGCCACTTGCTGGTGGTCATATAGACAGCATCAGAAGAAGGTTTTGAGAACGAGTCTACCATATCCAGCACTTGCCACACTACTTCTCATTTTTATAATTATTGTTGATTATTAATTATTTTTATTCAAAACCTGGGGAACATGTTGCACACACTGTAGGAAAATAAGGTATCAAGAGTCACGAATTGTCGTCATTATTATCTTTCATGATGATAATGATAATGATAGTTTACATTTATATAACACTGTGGTTACTAAGTGATTATTTTACTTTATCTCATTAATCCTAACAACAAACCAGTGAAGTAGGCAGGGCAAGTATTATTATTCTTCCTTGTCTTAATGAAGACTTTAGAAAGATTCAATCAAAGATACCAATACTCCAGTGTATGAAAATACAGAGCACACAAGACAATAAAGCAAGTCACCTTTATTGAGATAGTGTGCCTACAATAAGAAAGGCTATCAGGGAATATGGTGGTCAAATTGGGCGCCCCCAATGAGACCCCCAAGGGGAATGTGGTATGCCCCCAAACCAGTAAAAATATCTTAGGTTTTTCCAGTGGAAATGCGAATTGGCTACGGCGGACGTGGGGCGGGGGGTTGAGAGGGTGAAGGGGAAAGTAAAAACATGACTTATGTAACCATGGAAAATTTTTCTAAAAATAAAAAATTATTAAAAAATAAAAAAATCTTAGGTTTTAATAGAATTCTTGTCCAGTTGTAGTGGGACCAGGTATTGGGGAAGGGAGAAAAGAACCTCAAAATGGGAAGTTGTACTCTTTCAAACTAGTGAAGAGAGAGGGAAGACTCCTGAAAAGCTGTGCACTAGTTGATATTCAATCCCCTCAGTGGTAGGAAAAGGACTTGTTGGTCCTATTCCTAATAATGTGACTTAGGCATTATTGAGCATCCCTGAGACTTCTTAGGGTAGTAGAGTGGGGATGCTACTGGAATCATTATATTCTTAGTTCACAATTGAGGAAAATAATGTTAATTTTTAAAGAATAGACCTATATGAAATTATGAAGAGCATAATGCACAGAACAAAGAGAAAAGAAATATTGTTTGAAGAGTAATTTGTGTATGTCAATCTTTAGAGAAAGAACTGTTAAGTAGAAACACGCAAGATATAGTTTTATATAATATATTTATATGATGATAATTTATTATTGTTTATTATTATTAAATTAAATTATTATTAAAATATAATAATTTATATAATATATTTTAAAATAAGAAAATGATGCTCTGAAGCAAAAAAAAAAGTGACATCTAAGGTCACACAGCTAAGTAATGAGAGGCCTCAGTTCAAGTTCTATGACTGACACATAATGGCAATGAGAGCCTGAACAAATTATTTAACATCCCTATGCTCTAGGCAAAGCTCTGAATTACAGAGATGGTGCTGCATAGCATTGGTAGTGGTAGAATTCCTTCTACCAAGGAAATCCTAGGGCCAGTCCCTATCCCCTATTCCACATAGCTAAGAAGTAGTAGGGGCAGCTAAGTGGTGCAGTAGATAAAGTATTGGGCCTGGAGTCAGGAAGACTTGAGTACAAATCCTGCCTCACACTACCTGTGTGACCCTGGACAAGTTNAGAGAGAGAGAGAGAGAGAGAGAGAGAGAGAGAGAGAGAGAGAGAGAGAGAGAGAGGCAGTAATCTGTACTTATTCAGGGAGTAGTTTCATCAATAAAATCATGAATGTTTGGAAATGGTGAAGTGGTCCAAATAGTCACACGCCTCATTATTTCTCCATCTATTCATCAATCTGACTATGACCTCCTCTGGCATGAACAATGGCCCTAAGGAAAGTAAATCAAATTAATGAAAATAAAAGAAGCCTAGAAAACACAGGGCAGTTTTTCTAGCCCCTAAAGCAGGAGAAAAAGTAAGGTGTTCCTCATAAGATTGTTTTCACATATTGCTTAACTAGACAATTAATCACCTTATAGCCAAACTTTTAGTGATAAAATAAGCTTATGTGATACAAAAAGTCAGTAATAAACATGATAGGGTAAATGAATGTGTTGGATTGAGTAGAGATATCATCAGATTTGTGAATGCAGTGGAGCCATAAGAATATTTTCTATTGTCAGTATTTTTTGTGACTGGCATTTCTGTTTGGGATTCTGTATGGCTGGATTTTCATTTTCTTTGCACCTAGTTGAAAATTTGATATTATAGCTAAAGTTAGAACTTGATTGATACCAATTTGAGACATAATCTTAACATTATTCCAATAGATCTGGCTAATGTTCAACTTTTAATGAGGCAAAAAGGGTTGTCTTGTCAATTGGTTTTAGTAAAGTAGGTATAATATTAATAATTATTGGTTTTAATTGCTCTGTTTATTCCCCTCATATTTAATGTTAGTCAAACCTGAGTGATCCTTGTGGTTAAATGCGGGTATTCATCAATGTTTGAAATGTATAATCGGTAGTAAAAATGGAAAGCAGTATGAGGGCAGAAGCTCTTTCTTTGGACTGCCAAATAATTTTACTTCGATTTTGAGTAGGAGAATAAAGGCTCTTGAAACTGGTCCCATGACCAGTAACACTTTTATCCTGGTCACTGGACTCATAGTCATCTTCCACGTATCAGTGCTATTGATTTGATTATCCCTATTACTTTTATGAAGATTCATATTTAGAAAGAGCAGCCCAGCCTTGCCAAAGGTTAAGTTCGCCTTCTAGGGGAGTGATGGGAAACCTTTTAGAGACCAAGTAAGTGCCCAAACTGCCACATGTGGGCTGCTTCCTTACTCCAGACAAGGGAGGGAGGCAGCGCTACCATTAGGCTGCTGGGCAGAGGAGTGGGTCATGTGAGAAATATCTTCAGGTATGGGTGAAGAGGAGGAAGGGGACACCCATGCCATAAGTTCACCAACAGGGTCCTAGGATAAGTTTTGACTTTCTCAGATTAAATAAGAAAGGGTTCTAATTAATTTTTAAACTACTTTTGTGCCTTCTGAATGAGATCAAGGGACCAGAGATAGGGAGACCAGATTCATAAAGACTTCTATGGGTTCAATGGTCAATTCCAGAAGCTATTCATAATCAATCAACAACCATTTAAATGATTGTTAAGAATTGAGGATACTAAGGCAAAGCCAAAATAGCACCTGTCTTTAAGGACCTTATGTTATAATGAAGAAGTGATATGTACATATATAATAAGTATATGCAGAGTAGTTACAAAATGAATACAAGGTAATTTGGAGAGGAAGAAGTGAGAGGTGGTGCTTAATTTGAGTCTTTTAATCCAACTGAGGCTCCAAAAAGCAAAGAGGAATCAGCCAGGAATAATTATTGTCATCAGATCAGGAAACTTATTTTGAGAAATGAAGGTATGAAAATACAGATAATTTATTACCCAGAAATTTACCTAGCATTCACTTGAATTTGCCCCTCTTCTGTTATTCATCATTCTAGTTACTGTCCATTGCCAGTCTGGTATTAGTAAAAGAAATTCTTTGTATTTTCAATGATATTTATTTGTACTGAAAACAAAAATCCATAACTTTTTATATCATGGAGATTTTGCTGAGAAAACTTTAGTTTTTTTTTATCCTTTTATGCTTTCTAGCCTCAGTACTTAACCTTCTATAGCAATGCCTCCATCATATTTGCTGGTTTTTAGTTATACCTTGCTTGAAAACTTAATAGCATATGCTATTTACCTTCTTGGCAAAGGAGGTTTAACCTAAGACCTTATAGACGGTTTCACAAAGCCCTATGCTATTTCCACCATGGAACCACACTACATTTAGATTGAGGTCTGAAAAATATCACTTATTAGAAAGATAGAAGTTGAGTAGCATCTAGAAGGCTTTTGGCTTTTAATGATTGACTTCATAACTAGTCATCTCATGCCTTTTTAGCATCTGAGAAGGGTAAATGTTGATTTATTTTAAGCTGAGATTCTTTTCACACAATAATATAGAGAATGTAAATTCAATCTTAAAGTTTGCAGCTGAGTAAATATAAGTACCAAACATAGGAAGGAATTTTTTTTATTTCAGGCATTTGGATATGAGTTAAAAAATTCAAACTCAAGAGTGTGGGTCATTTATTAGAATGTTTTAAAAGACTTTGTAATTGTTTACAGGAAGTATGGTACAATGGATGCAAAGCGTGGCTTGGGGTCAGGAAAACCAAGGCAAAAATCCCATCCCGTAAACTTATTAGCTGTGTTACTCAGGCAACTCCTTAGGACTTAACTAAGTCATAGATAGATTGCATTAATGGAAGGAGTGGGGGAGCTCCCAACACTGACAAAATCACAGCTCCTTTGCATATTTGCATGTACCAGTGTATATTTCATTTTAAAATAAGGAGTAAGATGTGTTGGAGAATGTTCGGCGTTAACATGGGTAGAAATGAAACATTTACTAAACTCCTGCATACAGTATTCCTCATTCTTCAGAACCTTCTTGCAGGGTTCCTTTAGAACCCTGACTTTATAGGCAGTCATTACTTTAATAAACCTCATCATGGTGAGTTACAGCTAGGTGCTGTCTGAGCCACTGGGCATACTCATTCTATGGGACTTTCTTTCTAGCAATGTCCCGGCAGTATGGTACACCAGATACCTGATTCCAGAGGATGGTTTCTTTGTGCTGAGTTTCTATGTTCACTGGAAAGCTGGAAACACTCCAATTTTCTCTTGGGTTTGGCTTCCTGCTCACATGTTTTCGACTCTCATGTCATTGTGTGTGAAGTAATGGTCCCACATGCATTCATCATTCACAATGGTATGATTTGTGCAGTTCAGGGAAGCTTCCCTAATGAGGACATTTTGGACCCAGCAGCAACTCCCAAAGGGAAAACAGTTTCTGGATTGATTTGAATTTTTGGCGGGGAAGAAAAGGAAGAATGAAACAAGCTTCAATAATAGGGCCAAGACCAGCTTTAGGACACAGTTAAAGGATAAGAGAGTGAAACAAATATTTACTACACATAGGTTTGTCTAAATATGTATATGGGTACTATATATAAAATTGCTTCCCAAACACTGTTTAAAAGTACCTGTTACTGTTGCAGAGTCTCTCTATTGATGAATGGTGCTAGTGTTTTCCACCTAGAGCTATAATTTTAATGTTTCCCAGAAACATCCAGTATGTTCATGTAGTTTGAGATACAGGAAATGCAACTAAATTTTTAAACAATTGAGGAATCCAGGAGAGTTCAATTCAGTCATTTAAACCGATCTTGACCATCAATGAATAAGGATCAAGTGTTAATTGTAAAGACAGTGTTCCAAAGATAGGGCATTTCTAAATTCTAAATTCCTCAGCTAAACTTGTCAGATGGTAAAAATTATGACTACATAGATCAGATACATTAAGTGATGCAAATTTTTAATTATAATTTTATTTTGAAATAAAAAGTTCATTTTGTCTCTGTTTTCTTTGCATTATGGATAAAAATAATGCACTGCACTAATAGATGTATTTTGGTCATTGGAAGTATTCCTTGATTCTGGTTAAATAATATTCTATTCTATTCTATTCTAAATAATATAAATTCTATTTAAATAATAATTTCAGATGTGGGATGTGTCTTTTGAGGCAATCTTGCCCCACCTTAGACTGGATAAGGTTCTCTTCAAAAATATTCCTTGCAAATAGTTATCCAGTCTCTACTTGAAGACATATTAATGAAAGAGAAGCTACATTATGTGATAATTCGTGTATAGAGGTTTGTAAATCTTCAAGCATAATATTGTATAAATAGTAGGTACTACTATTACTATATGCCAAGGTAGGATATTCTACATTTGTTTAGCTCTGATTTTTTGGAAATTCTTCTATATACTGAGATGTAACTACCTCCTTGCAGTTTCCATCCATTGTTTCAAGTCTGCCATATTAAGTCAAGCAAAACAATTCCTATCCTTTTTCCATGAATTAGCTCTTTAAATACTTGAAGACAGTTATCATGCTCCTTCCTGAAGACTTCCTTTATTGATTCTAAAGAGGACCAATTCCTTTATCCATTCCCTACATGGTATGTATTTTTCCAAATCCTCTTTCTAGCCTGGCTCTTTTCCTCCAAGTTCTCAACCTGGTCAATGCTTTTCCTAAAATTTAGTGTCCAGAGCTGAACACAACACTCCAAATGTGGCATAATCTGACCAGGCCAGATTTCAGCATGACTACCCAAACCTATATTTGGACAATAGATGTCTAAACACAGCTTGTTTGCATTTAATTTCTTTTTTTTTAATAAATAAAACCCTTACCTTCCATCTTGGAATCAATACTATGTATTGGCTCCAAGGCAGAAGAGTGGTAAGGGCTAGGCATTGGGGGTTAAGTGACTTGCCCAGGGTCACACAGCTAGAAAGTGTTTGAGGCCAGATTTGAACCTAGGCCCTCCCGTTTTTAGGTCTGGCTCTCAATCCACTGAGCTACCCAGCTGCCCCCTGCATTTCATTGCATTATTGTTCTTGCCATGACATACAATTGAATCACATTGAGTAGGTTTGTAGCCCAACAAAACACACAGATTTTTTATATGAACTGTTATATAGATTTGAACTTGGATAGTTCATTTTTTAATCCAAGTATAGGTCTAAATTTATCTCATTTAAATTTTATATGATTGTCTTGAGCCCAAGATAATCTTTTGGGGATAGAAACATATTAGCTGTCCTTTCCAGTTTTGTATCTTCCAAAAATTTAATAAGTATGTCATGCATGTATTCTTATGTTATTGATGAAAATGTTGAACAAAACAGCACCATGGACAGATCTCACTGGTTCTCCACCATGTACTTCTTTCCAGGTTGACATCAATCCATAAACCATAACAGTTTGCTTCAAATCATTCCACCAGTTCTTAAAGTGCCTATTTATATTGTCACCGAGGCCATTTGCACACACATGCATGTTATAGTATTGGTAAGGAATTTGAGTCCTGCTAATCAGGCTAAAATTCTGAAGTTTCTATTTTCTTTTCCTTTGTCAAAATAGGGACCACATTCACCTTTCTAGTCATTTAGCACTTGTCCTGCTCTCCATGATTTTTCAAAAATCAGCAACAGTTGTTTCACAAGCATATGCAAATATACTTTCAGCATCCTGAGATATAGTTCATCTGCACTTTGTGGTTTGAAATTCATTGAGGATAATTAAGTACTCTGTCAGCATCTCCTTCCTATCTTGGAATCAATTCCACATTCTCCTTTTTCTTCTATAAACCCTAGGTGGCTAGTTAGCAATGTGCAGAGGTCTGGGCCTTGACTCAGGAAGACCTGAGTTGAAATTTAGTTTCATATGCTTAATAGCCTAGCAGTATGACCTTGGACAAGTAGTTTAATCTGTCTTTCTTAGTTTTCTCAAATGTAAAATGGGGATAACAATAGCTCAGAGTTGTAAGGACCAACTGAGATAATAGCCATTCAGCAATTAGCACAGTGCTTAGTACATAGGAAGTAATTAATAAAATATTTATTCTCTCCTTCCCCCCTTAATTTTAAAGACCTTCTCTTCCCCTTGTTAAAAGCAAAACAAAACAACACAATAAAACAGTTGAATGATTCTGTTCTAATTTCAGTGTTTTTTACTTTATCATACCTTCTACTCCTAGTAATGGTCTCTCATTTTTACTCTTCCTCTTGCCTCTTCTTCCAACCCAAGCTTAGTTTTTAAGGTTCTATTTTTTAAGTATACCATAGTTCACAGGGTCATTCTGAATGTTCACATTTCTAAATTTATTCTTATAGTGAGCCTCAATCACTAGCCCTTTTTCCCTATTTTCTAAATATCTAGATAAATATTTATCTAGTATCTAAATATCTAATTATTTAAATTATTATTATCTAAATATCTAAATGAGTATTTAGATTTTAAAATCTAAATCTGAATTTCCTAGTAGATATGCCTTATTTTCTTTAGATAATTTCCTTTTTTCTTTCTTATCACATTTATTTTTGCTTCTATTTTCAATTTTTTTTAATAGACTAACTTCCTTTATAGATTTTAGGCCATGGACTTCTACCTATCATTTCTCTGAATTGTTTAAAATCTAACATCTCAAAATTTATAATGCAGATAAAATTATACTTTCTTATCTGAGGCAAAATCTGGTGTCACTTTTTCACAAAGTTCCTCTAATTTCTACTTCAACAACCAGTTCTTTATTAGATTAAGTCTAAGACAGCAGCTCTCCTTATCTCTTCTTCCACATTCTGAAGAATAAAATTATCATCAAAGAATTTTAGACCTATGTAATCCATTCTGCTTTTAGAAAAGCAATATCATCCTGGTAAAATTTGTATAGTTTAAATCCCCTGCCACTACCACAGTGTGCCTGTTTCCAGAATTTATTATCCATTATAACTTCTAATAAAGCAGTCTGTTGCATCATTCTTCAACAATATGGTTTTTGTTCTCTCCTTTCTTTTGCCCTTATACAGATTCTCTCCATCATAATAGATTTCTTCCTAAAAGTAAAAGTACATGTAATGCTACTATACTGATCATTTTGAGTAAGATTTTCTCTTCATTGATCAGGTCAATGATACCTGTAAGACAGTATTTGGATCCCTAGGTTAAGTTATCTGATAGACCCTGGGACCAAAGCCCTCTTTACCCCCAATCTCTGCCAAGACCAGTAGCCCAGCCCTCACCCCAGCACCTGTCCAAACTGTGAGACAAAGCCCCAGTAAAACCCTGCAGAACATCAGGACTTTGCTGTCAGGCCTACATAAATGACCCCCCAAATCACTGACCATAAGGCCTGATAACTTCCCACCCCCAGAGACAGAGGTTCCCAGTCATTTTAGGACCACCCAATCAACTGAACTCAAGTACTCCAATTTGACCAATAGAGGCAATCCAGTTTACCTCATACCAGACTACCACCCTATGAAAGATTGCCCCCTTCTCCACCCAGGAGGAGATTTCACAGCCATCTTTGCTGGCTCTGATCCTCCCCCACTCTCCCTCATTCTCCCTCCTCTCCCACCCCCACTCCACTACCACTTCTATTGCCATCAGCCTCCCATTTCCCTCTGCCCCTTCCTTTCTTCAAAATAAAGCTTTGTTGTATCATTCCTGTCTGTCTCATTCTCAGGTCAGCCAGGACTGACGTTATCAAGTTAATTTTACTACTCAATTTCTGTGCATTAAAAAAATCCCTTACCTTCCAACTTAGAATCAATACTATGTATTGATTCCAAGTAGAGTGTTAAGGGCTAGGCAGTGGGGGTTAAGTGACTGACTTGTCCAGGGTCACCTAGATAGAAAGTATTTGAGATCAAATTTGAATCCAAGATCTCTTGTCTCTTTTGCACAGACTTCTGAGGCTATTCTTCCTGAGTCATACCTGGTAATCTCTGTAGCATCTGTCATGCTGCATGTATTTTGGAAAATTTCTCTATAATTTTCATCGTCATTTCATATTACTGCTTGGAACATAGTAAGTACTATAAAAATGTTAACAACTATTATCATCATCATCATCATTATCACCATTATATTTTTTACACTTTAAAGTTTGAAAATTTTTTTACATATATTATCTCATCTAGTACTGCTAACAATTCTGTGGAGAAGCTTTTTTCAGATGAGGAAATTAAGGGTCAATTCTATAAGAATAAATAGAGCCAGTATCCAAATGTTAGGGATGGAGGGGAGATAGAGAGAGTCTATGTAGGGGTGAGACTCTTTTCTAGCTCTCCCCTCCTGCCGATCATATACTAAGAGACTTTGAGGGGGTGTCACCCCAAAACTGGGTGATCTGGATGGTTGTGCCACCCCACAGGAGTTAGGGGCAAGGCTTCCCTATAAGAGAAGGTATGGGGGACCCCAATCCGATTCCAAATGAGGGTGAGGTTCACGCACCCTCCCCCGAGGTCAGCCAACTTCACCATAAGTGGTCTGGCTTCAAGATGGAGGCAGCCAGACCAATCTGTGGTTCCCTCCTCCCCTGTTGTCTCTCAGGCACTCTGGAACGCTGTCTGACTAATGAATGGCTTTTATTAATCACAATTCAGGGATTGGGGAGAGGGGTGAAGGGCAGAGGGATTTTGGGGTGTCCTCTTCTCTATTTCTATGGGGACCGTCACTCGGATGAGAAACTTTGGGGTTCTTGCTCCCAAGCGTCTCCCCTCGCCACTTCTCCTTCAATTTCTATTTCTATTTCCTATTTCTATAATTGCAAGTTAGACCAGAAAGGGTCTCTCAGCAAGGATGGGTAATGGTGAAGGAGCCTAAGAGATCGCTCCCAAAATGGAGTCCAGAAACTTAGCTGACTGAAGTCTTGCTGGATGAGAAGCAATGGGATGCCTTTGACCAGGGAATCAGGGTATCATTGTCCAAAGAATGATCCTCCGGAAGCCCTCAGGATTGTATTCAAGCTGAGATGTCCACCTCCTCCCTCTCTCTAGTCCTCTACCAAAAGTCCTTTTTCTCCTTCTTCCTCTGGAGAATTACCCAGAATTCTCTCTGATCCCCAACTGTCCCCAACTGTCACCTGTCACCAACGGCTTTCTTCAGGCTCTTTTTGTCCCATCCCCCATCCTTACAATTCTAGATAATGAGTAGGGAGGGAGATTGTAGATACACAAGAACTATGAAGCACAAAAAGAAATTGATGGGCCACTCAGAAAGAGATGACTGGGTACACCAAATAAGAGTAAACTATACAAGCCAACCCAAATTTGAAAGTTCTAATGGTGTATTTGAACCTTAGGTGATTTCAAGTGAGAGGGATATTAACAAAGGCTGGAGCTATTAGGGAAAACTTCCAGAAAGACATATGATTTCAGCTGATCCTTGAAGAATGGGGAGGATTTCGATAAAGAGATAATAAGAGGGAGAACATACAAATCTGGGGAAGACCATGTATAAAGAAAAGCAGAGAAGTAAGAACAAATAATGTATAGTAATGAGACAGCGACGTAAGTCAGACTAAAGTAGAGGAGTTGGTGTTGGAGAATAGTTGGCAATGTGTTTGGAGTTAAGTAAGGGCTACAAAGGACTTTGAAAGTCAGGCAAAGAAAACTAGTCTGGATATGAGAAGAAAATGAAAATCATTGAAGGTTTTAGAGGCCAGTAGCCTCATAAAGGAAGTAAAGCTTAATAAAGATATTAGCATGGCAGAGGCATAAAGATCAGATTGCTATAGAGTCACAGAGATCAAGTAGGATATTGTTACAATAATAGTAATGACAGTTGATTATGGTGGTGGTAGTGGTGGTGGGAGTAGGAGTAGGAGTAGGAGTAGGAGTAGTATTTAAATATTTAAAGATCCAATAATTTCACTAGTATGGATACTTTCTATACCAAAGCCGATCACAACCCCTCTATAACTTGGTATTTGCAAATTACCATGGCCAAATCCTTTGCCACTCTGCAGTCAACCAGCAATGAAACTCTCCAAACTTTGCTAACTTGTCCCTCAGACAACAAACATAGAATCAGGCACTGGGCCTGTACTTGAAGCCTTTCCAAGTTGGTAGGACCAGTCAAATTTTATGTTCCTTTGGAGGACAGCCTTCAGCCACTCAGGACCACCTCCACACAGGGATGAGGAATCAGAGGAGGATTTTAATGGAAGAAGGAAAACATTTCTATTGACGTAACATTTTATTCAGTGTTTTTCGTGTATTCTCTTCATTTGACTAGAAAGCAGTAGGGTATAGTGGAAATATTGCTGCATTTGGAGTCAGGGGACCTGGCCCTTAAAGCCATTTCTGAAACATATTACTTCTTTGGTCTTGAACAATTTATTTCATTTTTCTTAGCCTCAGTTTCCTCAGTAAAATGAAGGGGTCTGGCCAGATTATCTTGAAGGTACATTTTGTCCCCAAATCTATGATCCCTATAATCATCATAACAATCCACTAAGGTAGTACAAATGTTACATTACTTATCGCTATTTGAGGTCAGGAAAATTTCACCAATGTCTTTTGTATCCATAACCCTTAACACAGTGCTTGGCACTTGGGACATGGAGTCAGTAAGGAAATTGGATCTTGGAGAGTTTTATTGACTTGCCAGGTTCAAACATAGGTCCCATGACTCCAAATTTGGTACTCTTTGCACTCTGATACTCTGCATCATTAATTGAGATCTGAGGAGATGCTCTAGACCAGAGTGGATTCTGTTGACTTGCCTTAGAAGAGATAGAGTACAGGATTTAGGGATAGTCAGACCTCGGTTCAAAACCTGCTTCAGATACTTTCCAGCTATGTAGCTCTTGGTAATTCATTTCACTGTTCATATCCTTAGTAACTTCATCAGTAAAATTAGTGTGTTGGACTCTGACTTCCTAGATACCTTCCAGATCTAAATCTTTGATCTAAGATCCCTGGGTTAACTAGAGCAAACATACTCTTTGGGCACTATATTTTCTCATTGTCTCTTTGATGATTATGTAAAAGGATTTGCCAGGGTTGGGTATAGAAAGTTCTAGATGAGGTTTTAATTTTATTTTTAATTGAAGTTTCTAAAATGGTATTTCCCAATATTTCCCTAAACACTGAACTTTCCCTTGAACTCTCCTTTCAGATATTAGATTGAACAATAAAGCAAATATATGGAGCATTTTGCACCCATAGTCTGAAATTTCTACAGAGAGGACTATGTTTATATATGTTTCATTCCTGCTCTCTCAGGAAATTGTTCTTGTTATTCAGTTGTTTCAGTCATACCCAATTCATTGGAATTCCCTGCACCAAGGAAATCACAGGGCCAGTCCAAAATAGCTCTTGAGTTGTTCTGTAATTTTCATAGCAGCAAGATTGCTTAACACCATACTTAATGAATCAAAAGTAGTTTATCTTTCCTCAAAGTACCCAGATAATCCAGACATTGGTTCAGGCATCAATGGAATAGGTAAATGATACTAGTTAGAACCCATCTTCTTTCCTATTATTTAACAAAAATCACAATGTTTTAGAATCTTTTAAGAGAAATTTGAAATTGTTTTTTGAAATATTTCTTTTGAAAAGTAGGCCTCACAGATTGAAAACATTTTCAAAACCTCCAAAACTAAATTTTTATTAATGCCAGATCAGTTCTTAAGGATAATGAGATTAGTCTGGTTGATAAGATTTTTTTTATTTTCTTATCTAACTAGATTAGTTAGGTTATCTCTTGTGTTAGCAGAATCTTTTTTCTTCTCTCTTTTATTTTTATTATTTTTTAGGAGCTAGGGGAAGGATGTAGTCAGGTGAGGATCAAAATTGAAAATAAGAGGATTGATTCAATCACAATGCTTCAAAGACTTTTGTAAGTGGATATAAAAAATCTTCAGCATAGATCAAAATGGGGGTGTAGAGTTCTTAATGCTGTTTCTCTTTGAAGTTACAAAAGGACAAAATCCATAAGATGGGAAAATCAGGTGACTGAAAGCAATTAATAGCATTTCTTCTTTTCCCCTTTGTAGATACTGTGGGCCACCTACCTTCTTCAGGACAGCTGAATTTGGTCAATGACATACAAGTTCATCAAGACAAAATAGTTGCAGAAAATCTTCAAAGGTACCCAAATCAAATATTTATCTGATGATTAATTAAACCCCAGGGCCACCTGGACATGCTGTGTACCCTAGGTATTAAGTGAAGCTAATTATTAAGCAAGGTGGGTGGGAAAAAGGTAAAATATTCTTCCCCCTTTCTGTGGGCCTATAAAGGGGGTAGGGAGGATATAAGTCAGGGAGAAATGAGATTAATTGGGCTCCTTCACCATTTGTATACCTGCTAAATAGTTAGCAAGACGATCAAATATATTTGTCATTATATAAATCTTTGCATGACATTGAGAGACATTTCTGTTGTAGATGCAGTTCATAGCATCATTTAAGCACTTAAAGTAAGTGCTCTGTGACATGCCTGGTAGTTAGGTAGCCTAAGGTCCATAAGTAGAAAAATGAAGTACATCCAGCTATGAAATGAATATGATGGTGAGAGCCAGGGCTGCCTTGAACAATGAAATCCTCAACTAATCCCTAGACTTTACTCAATCATTTCAACTTCCCTTCTTACCAGACCTTTCGCCTAAATGCTAATAAACAACCAAATTCATGGACATTTGGACTTCCATTATTTTCCTTTCTCTTTCTCCCTTTTGGTGAGATGCTGATGACCAAAGAAATCCCCAAAAGTCAGGAAAAAAGAAGGAAATACTTGTGGAATCCAAACAGCAAATTATCAGCCCCTGAATATTTGAATGGGCTATGCTGAAAAGCAAGAGTAGCTGCATTTTCCTGTGTTTATCAAGGTTGATGACCTACAAGTCAAGTTGAGTTATTTAATTGGAAAAATTATGAACATTTTAGTATAACATTTGACATATGTGATCTCTGCATCATCATAACTGTGTGACCCCGAACAAGTCATAACCTCTATCTATATATCAGTTTTTTTTTCTCTCTAATATAAGGATGCTTGTAGGACTTCTCTCACAGGGATGTTGTGAGAGAAAAAAATGAGGCATTTGTAAAGTGCATTGCAAACCTCAAAGTACTCTATAAATGTTAACTACGATGATTTCAAAGCATTAATTAATTGTTCTTGTAAATGTGTGTGTTGTATAAAATCTGTTGTCCAACCTTCTGGTGTTGAGTCTTTTCAAACTTATCTCTGCTGGGCCTCAGATTACAGATATGCAATCCATCCATAGATCATACAAAAAATTAGTCAAATGGATAGAATGCTGGACTTGGAATCAAGAAGACCTAGTCTAAATTCCCCCCCTTAACATTTATTAGCTGTATGACCATGGGCAAGTCATTTAATGTTTCTAAGCCTCTGTTTTTTTGTTTTTTCATTTATAAAATCAAGGGCTTGATCTAGATTATTGCTAAGATCCTTTCTAGTTCTCTATGATCTTATAACCATTCCAACTGGGTAAAGCATGCCAGAGTTATGCACCATTAGTATAATAATCCTTAGGAACCTCCATTTCTCAATAGCATATAAGAAGAGGATTTGAGGAGAGTAAGATTAGAAAATTGTCTTATTGTTACATCATTTATTAGGGAAGCTCTGATAGATTCAAAGGGCCACTCCATGTCAAATCATTCATTCTTTTCCACCTTCAGTCACAAGAGTCAACATTATTAGAGACAGAAAACTATAAACTTCAACATTCCTATTCACAAGTCTTTCCCCATATTCCTTTGTGTCTCTCACAAGTAATATCAGATGGAAATGTTGGGGATCAGGAAGACAGATCCACATGATTATGATGACACAGATTGTGAAAATAGGCATAGAAGAGACAATTTCATTTCATGTAAGGCTACACCCAATGTGTCTTATTTTCTTTAAAAATATTTAATGTCGTTTACTTTTGTAGATTACATGTAGACAAGTACAAAAATTATTTTACTTTGGCTACATAGAAAACATAGCAAGTATTTACAATACACTTAGGGACTATCACTCATGGATCATATAAACAGATGCAACATACATACAGCAAGCTAGCAGGCTTTAAAAGCTTAAAGAAATATATATGATTAATTCCAAACACAACTAAATTTACCCTTGAGAATATTCTATATTACTGAAACATTAACATCCAGTTGACTCCCAAAGCAAATGGTTATGCTACCTTGGAACCCTATTCTAGAAAAAGCTTAATGCTGAAGCAACAATTATCTATCACTATAGGTTAGCAATATGCAACATTGCAACAATAGGGTTACGATGTGAATCTTTCAGTCAAATAATGGTTTTATACAAAATTCTATATTTGTATGATCAATCTGACTAGCTTTTTTCACTATATTCACATAGATACTTTGGGAAGGGAGTATTTTATCCAGAAGGTCTTTAAAATTGAAGGCTTATTTGGCAAAATATTACCTACCTTTAAAATTAACACTAATTTTTAGTATGACCTAGGGATAGATTACATGTTGGTCATCAGATTTAACTGAGCTAAGTTTATAATGACTTACCAGAAGATTGGGTAACAAAACTAAATGAACAGATGATATTTTAATAACTGTTTTCTCACATTTTATGATCTATGTTCTATCTCCTTTTCCATCGTGAAGATGGCAGAAAATACAATATATGTTATACATGTGTTATCATGCAATACATATTTCCATGTTCATCATGTTGTGAAAGAAAACCTATATTGTTCATATAAGAAAAAAATGAAGGAAGTACTCAGTGAGTTGCTTCAAGTTTCAGATTTCAAAGTTGCACCTAATCAAAAAAGAATGTAATTGAAACTACTGAGTTTCTCCTAATTTCCAATTGCAGCCATTTACCACCTTTTTATATTTTGCTTTAGTTTTCATTCAGAGCTTTGTGTTGTCCAGTGTTTCTTGGGAACATGGTTACCAAATCTCCTTGAAGTTCACGAACTTCAAGAAAAAAGATTCAGTGAATCTGGCCCAAATTTCGGATTTGTTGTTTTTGTTTTATTTATTTTTCATCCAGCTCCATTTTTGAAATCTCATGAAATCAAAGATTTCATTTTTATAGCACAAAAACCAAATACAGGATTGGACCTTGGAATATCTAGCAGGGTTTTGGGGAGTCTAACTTTCCTAACATTGCTTACAATGCCTGATATATATATATATATGCATATATATATATATAGATAGATAGATAGATAGATAGAGATATATAGATATATAGATATATAAAATGCTTAATAAATACTTTGTTGACTGAGTGACTCTGGACTTTAAGGGTTATCCCAAGATCCCATGGAGTTTTGCCCACATCAATGATATAAACATGTTAGTGAAATTCTCCTAGTATGACTGACTAGGAGTAGTTTCTTGATGGGACTAGCCATACCAAACTCTCATGCAACAAATTTGCATCATTATTTTAAAATACTGCACTAGACACTGGGGAGAAAATAAAGTATAGATCAGCCATAGTCTCTGTCATTGTGGAATTTTTAGTGAAATAGAGGCAAATAACACACTCAAATATTCTAAGCGGATTGACTCAGCAACATAAAATTGAGTTTAGTGTTATTAGCAGCTCTGAGGCAAGAATACACTTGCACACACACATGTTTGCACAAATTTAAATTTTAAAAGTGACCAAAAATGCATGAATTAACAGGTTGAACATTTAGCATTTAAAATTCTTAGAATAACTTCATGTTATAAAGTAAGATGGATCTTTAAAATACGAATTAAAAGCAGTTTGTACCAGGGTTGCAATAAGTGACTAATCCTAATTGATATAGTTACTTCACTGCTTGTCAGAGAGGATAAATCCTTCAGACAGTTCCTTACTTTTGTGTGTAAAGGTACAAGATAGCCTGTGTGGATTTGTGCTCTTGTTGATGTGGGTATTTCCTCTAATGATGCATATTGCGATCCATCTATACCTGCCCATCTCATAGGACTGATTCATTCACCTCCTTCTCTAAAACTGCCCCAAAGGGTCTCTCCAAAATGCCAGGTGATCTTCAAGTTCTCTTCACATTGCATGGTTATGAATGGAGTACAAAGGCTGTCTTTTGGTTGTCCCTCACTCTGAGACCAGCTTGTCATTTTATTCCAGGGGTATATTTCTCTGATAGAATCTTTTATGTCACTTCTGTGTAATTCCTCTTTTTGATGTATTGCAGCCTGTGCACGCACAGGATATGCCTCTCCTTTAGGTGATTCTCTGTTTTACAACACAGGACACTACCCAATATAGAAGTGTAGGAGAGATATATAAATTAAATGTCATGTGAGGTGTAAGGTTGTTGCTGGTGAGAGGAATTGGGAAAGATATCATGCAGGGAGTGGAATTTTTGTTGGATTTTTAAAAAGATGAGCAGGATTTCAGCAGTAGAGTGGGAGAAAAGACATTATAGGCACAGAGAACAGCATGAGCAAAGAGAGAAGAAATTCAATACGAGAACTTCAACTGAAATATGTCTTCTTATATTATATCTCAAAGTAATGGGATATAAGAAACCATTCAAAATCAAAGTCCTTAAGAAAGATAAACAGCTTGAAAAAACATCAGCAGCTCCCTTTTGTTAATGGAGTAAAATAAAAATCCTTAGCCTGACATTTAAGACCCTATGCAATCTGGCTCTAACCTACTCTTCCATCCTTAATTCATACTATTCCCTGACATGCACTCAAAATTCCAGGCAGACTGGACAACTAGTACTTTTGAAATATCATCCTATTCCCTCCTACATCCTTCCATACAGATGGACATCATTTCTTACTGTCAAATGTCTTCCTCATTGTCAAATGTTGACATTCTTCTCATTTCAAGGCCTGGCTCAGGCAGCCCCTCCTCCAGAAAGGTTTTCCCAGTGTCACCAAGTGAAAGCAATTGTTTTTCCTCACATTTTTTATCTCTTCTCTGTTCCTTTCAAAATCTAGTATTTGACATGCTAATTTGTATAGCGATGTGTTTTTAGACTAAACGTTTTATGAGCCATTTCATTTTTCATCTTTGTGTCTAAAACAGTGCCTAGCAAATAGTTGGCACTCCCTAATATGTTGTTTAAATCAAGTTCTTGAAACAATGGAATTCATTTTATTTTATTTCTTTAAGTTTTTCTATCTTCTCAGATAGATTGAAAAATACCAGTTGGATGGCTAACGTTTTTTTTTGTGTATGTGAAATCATTTGTCAAGAATGTGAGATAACAGCAGGTATTCTATGAGAAAGAAACTAATATGGATCTCAATGATTCAAACCAATCAAGATGACTCATGAAATAGGATGGGAAAATATTTATTGGAGGTCATCTTCTCTACTCCAGGGGAAAATTGTATTCTGTAGCACATGCTTTTCTTTTTAATAGAGTTTTACAGCCTTTAAAGATGAGAGCTTTCCTTGATAATAGTATATTGACTTTTTACCCCAAAACTTATCCTTTATTGAATGCTTCTCTCCCCTTCATTCATTTTATACTACACTGAACAACTTCTCTCCTTTGATTCCTTTCCTTTATATGTCATTTCTCTTGACAGAGAGGCAAGAGTTTTTCATTCTAATTAGGTACTAAACTGAATCATACATTAAGAGAACATAAAATGTTTGTGTCTAAGCCATTAATGTGATCTAGCATCACTATGCTTTACTATACTTTGGCTGGGAAAATTCATGGGAAGTTTTAGGGAGTTTCCCTATCACAGGGAGCCCAGTTAGTTTCAGACACCACTTTCTTCCAAAACTTCTTGCCTCACAGATCTGGAACTTGACCATGTTTTAGGTTTGGCAGATCTAATCTGCATTCTTTTTGGGTACCCTAAGTGGTATGTTGATAAATAACAAGAAGTATAAAGCCCTTCTGGGTTTAACAACTCCCTTGATGCTTTATTTATTTCTGATTATTTCCCTGCTGATGCCTCATATATTACAGAGTCCTGTCACTGAAGTTCTAGCCAATTCTAAGAATCACCTAACTAAAGTTTATACTATTTGACATAATCTCAAACAGTACATAAGAGAACATTCTAATACCCAAGAATCACAGACAGGAGTAGTTGCATACGTGTAGATACCAAAACTAACCTAAGAATCTTCCCATCAGGTCAGATTGCCTAAGCGTTCTTAACTTCTCTCATTCCAGAAAGAGATGTTCTGCAGTCTCATATAGTGAAAAAATAGATAATTGCATTGTCAAAGCTTGAGGAAGATTTTGAGGTTTGTCCTCCAGGAGTTTGACATCTGTGAAGTGTGGAATGTTTTTTTATATTTGTGAGCCCCCATTTTCAGCTTTAGATATACCTGCCAAAACATGAATGTCACCTATTATACCAACCAAATTCTATTATTGCATGCCAAATACAGTTTGGTATATTGAAACTGGGGTAACGTAACAGTGACAGCATTGTTTCGGAGCTCACCAGGAATTTAAGTGTACTATTTGCATGCTTGATTGTGATAGGGAAGTTGGACTTCCTAAACTCCAATTGTGCTTTCCTCGCTCCTTATTTATTTTAAAATATTCTTTGTTTTGTTGAAGTTAAAGGAACATTGATTGATGGCCTACAATATACTGAAGACCAAGGGATCTATCCCAGATATGGGTCCATTAAGACTATCTCTGTCTTTGTATTCTAGGAGCATTTAAATCTTGCCTAGAAATTCAAAGAATTTGCAGTCTAACATGCTCAGAGGAAGCCTTTGTCCTTAGATTGACATTCTGATCTTTAGAACTTTCTTTCATCCATTAAGCATTGGGGTTCAGTTCACAGGATAGATGCTCATGCCATGGAAAATCCATATTTTCTCTTGAGAGTAGTCCCTCGAGACTAAATACCTCAAATATGTACTTTTCCCACCTCTAAACCCAGGAGACAGGCTTTGACAAGTTTAAAAAACAAATGTTTGCTCACATACACAAATATAGATTCATATAATGCATCTTTACATATGCACATTCTCAAAACAAATGGATTTTTGTTCTGAGAAACAGTAAAGAAGACAACATCACCAAAAATAGTAGGCAGCTCCTAGGGCTGCTTTTAGGCAATATTCTCGCTCACATTCTGACACAGGGCTTTGTATGCAGGTGTCTTAACAGGAAGAACAGGGTCTTAGTTGGATATGGAAGAGAAACTTGCAAAAAGAAGGTGGGCTTTTCTGTAGAAAATCCTTTGTCCTTGTCCTTCCAGAAAGCTGTTTGTCAGAATGGCACTTTTAGGCAGGAAGTTCAAATGAAAATTGCTGTCCCCTGGGGAAAAGCAGCTAAATTATAATTGCATATGTGTCTGTGTTTGTGTCCAGTAGGGTTAGGGATAGCTCTCATAAAACATACAGCAAGAAAAGAGAATGGGATGATGTCATCCTTTTCTGGAGAAGGCAATTGAAATAAAATCAAATCACAATGACATATTTGTTCTCTGCCACCAGTCCCAAATGGTTGTGAACAGTTTGATTCTCTATAGCCTCTCAACAAGGCTCAAAGCAGGAGCCATGCTTGAATTACTAAGAGATTTCTCCTGGACTTCTTGAAAATCAGGTAAGAGGCACCAAAATCAATATGTTCATGGCTGATGTGACTTGTCAGTAAAGGGGCTCAAGGGCTATTTAAGAAGATCACTTTGTCCTAGTTGAGAACAGGAAAAGTTCCCTCAGATACAAACAGCAGAGGGAATTTTTGAAGGTAGTATTTAATTGCTCCACTTGGTATTAAGGTAAGTTTTCAGGGCTAGTATCCTTTAGCTGGGAAAATTGTAAGTAGCCTGCTGAAATCAAAACTTTTGAGTCTTTAATTCAGTTGAAAATTGATTTTTCATGAAGAGAAGTCCTGTTCTATGCCATATTGGGACACAGGATCATGGATTTTCTTCATATGGAATTTCAGTAGTATAGATTGTACATGATTACATATTAGGAAGACTCCAAAGCTGCCAGTGCTCACACTTTCTAAGCCTTCAGACTCACAGATACATTATAGAAAGTACCTCATCTGTCTTGACCTCAGAATACTGAATTATAAAGCAAAATTTCCAGGTTTTGAATTATAAAAGCAAATTATTTTCTTCTATTTTAGTAGCAGGTTTTTTAAAATTTTAATAGCATTTTTATTTTAATAGCAAGTCTCTGTGGAATCTTGTTGGATTGCATACACAAACATGCATGAATGCATATATATGGTGATGGTGGTAGTGGTAGGTAGGGATTGAAATATTCCTATGTGAACTTTGGTTCTAGAATAGGATTAATGTGGCTTGGAATTTTGTTTTTAAGCTATATGAAGCTAACTACGTTAATAATTTTAACAAGTTTTGGAATCCCTCGTATTTTAGTCCTCTTGCTGAATGGGAGCAGAGAAGCAAAAGAATTGGACCTTTATTTGTCTAAGTTCATATGCTTATTTTAACAACTACTTGAATAAATACATTTCGACATGATGTTCTTAAAATATGTATACATACATACACACATGTAAGCATGCTTACACAAATGTAGTAGTCACACACCAGACAGATCAAGCAAAGCCCCATTCTTCTCTATTGTCTCTTTTGAACAAAGAATGAAATTTGCTGGACAAGGTGAACTCTTTGACAAGTCATGAACTCCTATTGCCCTGGATACGTGCAGCTGTACTAATATACACTCGTTTTCTTCTGGCATTGGTGTAGTTCACAGCTACAGAGATTAAGGAAGGACTGTTAGGGATTAATATATTAACTCTTTCCTCATGAAAATGTTCATACATTAAACTGACCTTTGGACTAGACCTTTAAAGGGAAACAAGGAACATCAACCAAAGAAGTGAAGACATCACTACCTATAAAAGGGAGAGCAGTAGATCAACAGACATAGATCCACTAATAGAGAGGAGGTATAGACTGGCTCACTATTAGAAGGCACAGAACCAGTACAAGATGGTATGAGGCAGAGAACCAGAGGTATAGAGAAGGGTGAACTCGGATTTATCCTTTCACTGGTACTGTGAGTCATGTGGCTTGTAAGTCCCTTGAAAAGATGAGAAAACTAGAGAAAAAGAGTTTTCCTGGACTATCTCTAGACTGGAGTATGAGACCTTTCTGTGTTGTTTTGTCAGGTTAGATAAAGATTGCCCTATATTTGATATTTGTTAGACTCAGTGCTTGCACCTTTTTCTTTTTTGCTGTGGAGAACTAGACATGAAGCAAATCTTAATGCTTCCAAGGGAAATTTTCAGTAGAGCAGAAGTCATAGAGTTACTACTGAGACCCCTTCAAGAAATGTGCTCTGTGTTAACCCAGAATGGATCTAATGGGACACAGATTACAGAGAGATGGATAGATATCTAGATATTTAGATTGACTCTCTGATTTCATCAGCATGAAATCATAAATTCAAGTGAAAATAATTCGATGATATTAAATTATAACTCCAAATGATAACACTCGAGCTACCAGTAGACTGGCACTTGCTCTGCAATTCATTTGCCTTATGGTTATCTGGAGCAATTGGAACCCAAGGGTCGCACAACTAGTGTGTGTTAAAGACAGAACTTGAAACCAGATCTCTCTCTCTCTCTCTGTCTCTCCCTTTCTTTCCCACCCTCTCTCCATCCCATGCTCTCTGTTTATATATCTCTTTTTCCATATTTTGTCCCTCTGTTTCTCTGTGTTTCTCTTCATCCATATCTATTTCTGCTTTTGTCTCTCTATTTGTCTCTATTTGTCTCTCTGTCTGTCTCTGGGTCTCTGTATCTCAGTATGCCTCTGCCTCTGTCTCTCTGTGACAATCTCTACCTCTCCGTCTATCTCCCTCATCTCTCTATTTCTTTGTCTGGCTCTTGCTCTCTCCCACACAGATATGCGCTATTCTTGCCTTGCTGCTGAGTTTGTTCAAGTTATTGCTACAAAAACTGGTTTTTAAAAAAGACAATTTCTTTTAGTTACCAGAGCTTACTCTACCCATGTTTAAAAATGGAAAGTAATTATAATAGTGGAACAAAACTCTCCATACCTCTTCTGACTCACAGAATTCCTGAATTATTAAATCTAGTTTCCTAGATTTCAAGAAGATATTAATAAGCTGTTTTCTGCTGTTTCTAGTCTTGTGGACTTACTGTTTAGGTCCTCTGTTAATGCTCATTCAGAAACAGCTATCCCTCTGGCTTCAACCAAAAAACCAATGCAGATGAACTTTAAACAAAACTCAGATTTGTGAAATAAGTACATTAAGGGCAGATCACTTTTCAGTATAATTCACTCTTGATTGGCGTTAATTAACCTGCTTGAGCTTTTAAAATATAATGGAGGGGGCAGTTAGATGGCTTAATGGATTGAGAGCCAGGCCCAGAGAGATGGGAGATCCTGGGTTCAAAGCCAGTCTCAGATACTTCCTAACTGTGTGACCCTGGGCAAGTCACTGGGTTAACCCTCATTCCTTAGCCCTTGCCACTCTTCTGCCTTGGAACCAATACACAATATTGACTCCAAGATGGAAGGTTAGGGGATATATATATGTATTGTTTGTATGCCATTTGGAGTAGAGGATAAAGAACTGGTCTCCAAGTCAGGAAGACAGATTTTGATTCAGGTGCCTACTCTATCACAAATTGTTTTGACCCTGAAGAGGTCATTTAATCTCTCAATGACTCAAGGCAACTCTCTAAAACAGAGTTCTTAACCCGGGATCAGGGTTGTACTGGCAAATGCTTAACAACCCTTTCTGGGGAAAACAAAACTGTTAGTTCAACACACTTTTAAGATGAATCTGCATTATCAACATTTCCTCCATCACTTTCTTAAGGTCTAAAAAAGAATCCACAAAATAGTAAGTTGAGGACTGATCTGAATGTTGCTATGTGAATTTAAATAAGCCTCCCTGAGCCTCATTTTTCCACCTCTATAATAGTATCTGGAATGCCACAGAGATTTGGGGAAGATAAAATGGGCTAATAGATTGGGTAGAGCTTGGAAGATGGGAGAGATAAAAGCTTTTTCACATAATAGATTGTGATATTTCATTAACAAAAAAATGGAAGTTTAAGATATTGAATGATGTTTGTTTGTTGGCATCATGCTGTGTTTTTTCCAAATAACTCATTTTTTCTCTCCTCCCCTCCCCCTTCACTAGTCTCCTGACTGCTGCCAGTAAACTGATCTAAATGTGGCCTTTTGGTTTTTGGCAAAAACTCAAAAATGTCTTGCAAGGAAAGGACTCTATGGAATCAATAGGATTACAACTATGTATTCAGACCATTAAAAAATGTCCTGATAATGAAATACCTTTTTCTGGCTTAGGGATTCAAAGCAGAATTGGGGAAGGGAGGGGACAAGGAATCAGCATGTACTCTCCACATGAATGGTTGTTGGACTTCAGTAAGGTCCAGAATGCAATTAATCTCTAGTGTTAGAAAGTAGATGTCTAACTTTAACCCACCAGGCTGCAATGCTCCTGCATTTCATGCTTTGTTTGCTGGCTCCCACTCTGAGGGAGGCAGATTAAGAAAAAGACCTCATCTGGAGCCCCCTCACTGAGTCCCAAGGTATGGAGTCCTTTTTCATTTCTCACTGCCTATGCAAGGCAAGAATGCCTTCCTTGTAGGGAAATAGTCACTCTTCTTCATTCTTTTTCTACCTTGTACCATCTTCTAGAGACTTTTTAATTGAATACCAGGTAAACTATCAAGTTCTTAGTCTATAAATGCTGAAACATCTATTCTGGGAGAAAGGAGAAAAACCTTACTTACAACTTTTTATTTGCAAGAACATCTTGATTTTTATGCCTACTCCAACCTGTCTTTATTTTTAGGGAACTGAATCCATTATTAATGATACATACAATATATGAACAACTATTTGTTGAACACGCATAGCTAAATAAAACATAAATTCATACTGGTTGTTAAAAAATTCTAACAAGTTTTTTTTCTGATATATAATGTATACTTAAACTTATCTCAGTGCCTAAGACTGTATTGGTGAACCTTTGGCACATGTGATGGAGAGGGCTGCCTCCTTCCCCCTCTCCACATGTGCCTGAGGACATTTCTTATATCACCCACCCCCCTGCCCAGCAGCCCAATGGGAGTGCTTCCTCCCTCCCCTGTCTGGAGTAAGGCAGGAGGCTCACATGCAACATGAGCATTGTAGTTTGGGCACTTGGTCTCTAAAAGGTTCACCATCACTGGCCTTAAGAACTTCGTAAGTGCTCTGTCTTCATCTATGTACCTGTTGAATTGGTTCATCAGGGCTGTTTATGCCATGTATATTTTTTATTATTAAGAATTTTTACTCTGACTTTCAAATATGATTTGATTCACCTCACAGAGTTAATCTATATCAAAAGAGGACAATTAAAAAGATAACTGAATCAGCAACAAGTTTAAAAAAGTGATAGGAAAATAGTAGACTTGGACTTGATGATATCTTGGCAATGAAGGAGCACAGTGGTTAGAGCATTGGGCCTGGAGCTAGGAAGACCTGAGTTTATGGTCTCAAACACTTATTAATTTTGTGACAGGTCATAGTCTCTCTCTATTTTAATTTCTCATCTGTAAAAAGAAAGCACCTACTCCCCATAGTTGTTATAAAGATAAAATGAGGTAATATTTATAATCACTTTGCAAACCTCAACGTGCTAAAAGAGTGATAGATATTTTTATTATTATTACATTTAAGTTCCCTAAATCTTACTATCCTGTGTTACAAAACCACTAGGAGGAATTAGTTACTCTCCAAACTTCTTGTCACCTAAGACAAAATGGGAAATATGACTATATGTCAATTAATAGTTTTTTGTTATCTTATTGAAAGAAGCATACAATGTATTTGGAGAAACTTGGTCTTGTTATAAGAGTAATTTGTTGTTATTGTTGTTTTTCAGCAGTCTCTGACTCTTCATGACACCATCTGGAATTTTCTTGGCAAAAATACTGGAGTAGTTTGCCATTTTCTTGTGCAGCTTATTTTAAAAATGAGGAAAATAAGGCAAATACGGTTTATTGGCTTGCCCAGGGCCACATAACTAGTTAAGTGTCTGTTTGAATTTAGGTCTTCCTCACTCCGGGCATAGCATTCTGTCTCCTGAACCATCTAGTTACTCACAAGAATAATTTATCATAGGGTACCAGGGGAAGGGTATGGTTTTGCAAAAGAGATTCTACATGTGTTTCAAGACCTTTCTCTTTTAAATGATGGTTTTGCATTGTGTTCAGTACTTTTTGAGCATTTGAAATGTGTCTGGCAGTGTAGTCAACATACCTGTTGGATCTCATGTACAAGCAATTGACGGGGTGCTAAGATGCAATGACATCCCATTTTGCTGACATGGACCTATCTGAATTGTCTTTATCTCATTATAGAAATTATCGATAAAAGTTGACTCCATCTTGAGTCTCAATGTGTTGCTACATTGACAAACTTTCAATAAATTCCTTTTAGTTTTTGTTTGTTAATCAGAGTAAAAACCCAGGAGACAACCAATCTGTAAATAAGAATCCTTGTTGGTGGCATACTCATACTGTATTAGTTTTCATATTTAATGTTAGCTATGTTTTATTTAATTTTAACTTATTTTGTTAAATATTTTCCATTTACATTTTTTCAAACCCTTACCTTCCTTCTAAGAATCAACACTAGTATCAATTTTAGAGCAGAAGAGCAATAAGAACTAGGCAGTAGGGGTTAACTAACTTGCCCAGGATCATACAGTCCCATTTATATTTTAATCTACTTCTGGTTGCCTGGGGGCATTTATCACAACACATCTACCCACATATAGTTTTTGTAAAAATATAATATAATGGCATAGTGCCTGGTACATAGTAGGTACTTAATAACAGCACTGCACATATGATAATTTTCAAAATCCCTTTCATGAATTCCATTAGGATTTTTTTTGTGGGGGAAGACCGATAGGCACTGGAGAAAGAATGTAATTCAAGTTTTAGCAATAACAGCAAATAAAATGGAATAGTCACTTGAGTCCTAAGATTCAGAAAAAAGACTAGATAACGAGATATTTGTATACTATTCCCACTGTCTCTTCTATTTCTTTCACTCTGCCTCTCTCCTACCCCCAATATCCCCTTTGGTAAACAAGAAATGTATGCTTAGCAAACCATATGCAAAAAGTTCAGTATCTATCAGAATACACATACACAGACATCACAGTGTGAGTTGCACTAATTTTTTCCCCTGAAAGGCAAGGAAGCTGTTTCTAGGATATGATTGGCTCAGGGTGCTGTAACTCAAACCTTTTAGCATTTGACTCAACTTGCCTGTGCCCTTGGGCTGTGTTGAATTGGATTCCTAGTCTCCCAAAGGCTAAGCTCTCCCAAATAGTCAGGATACTTCAGTCTTGGCAGATGTCCCAAGGCTGGAAGAATCACCACACCCTGCCCTGCTGAACAGAAAACTTTTTTGTATAGTGACAAGGAGAAATTGCTACATCTACCTAGCTAAGGGCATCTTTTTGGGTATCCTTTCTATGGTAGGGCCAAGTAAAACTCCTTTTGTTAGTTCTTTGAAGTTCTATTCCTCCAGGCTGCCCTGTTACTCAATTGATAGTGACCAGGATGGTGCCACTGAATTTAAAAGAAGCACCAATTACTGAGGTTTGCTAGCTACTTAGTTTAAAAGGTTTAATTGTGTGTCTATCCAGAAAACATTCATACTTTGTTTCAAACTGGGTTCTTTTATATCACTTGTCATTGTTTCCTTCTGTGTGTGTGTGTGTGTGTGTGTGTCCACAAGTTTGGCAAACAAGAATAATTGCTTAAAATGGCTCTGGCCTGAAATAGAGGCAGGGTATATAGAGAGTGTTAGAGATCATACTGGCTTATTACTTGCAATAGTAGTTGGTGATGTGATAAAGTGGAACACTGGAGGGGAAAACACAATGAACTGGAAAAAATGTTACCAAGATAACATGAAAGTGTCATTAAGTCAATCTGGCTGAAGAATGACAGTTGAGGCGTGACATCCCAGTGTTGAATTTGAACAAAATTTGAACCAAACCATTGGAACCCCAAAAGCAAAGAGATGGAGCCATATAAATCAACCAAATGTTTAATCATTAGCAGTGACCACAACCAAAGGGTTCCATGTGGCAGAGGCAACAAGGGTCAAACATCAGATCATTTCAGCCAAGCCTGAAGTACCCAATAGGGAGAGTTGATAGCTAGTGGGGCCTTTCTGCCTGAAGAACAGTAATGTATATCATTTAATAAAGGAATTAGAGAAATGCTCAAAAATGTAAAGGTTTTCATCCTGCTCCATTGGATAAAGATGACTTTTTATTGCAAGATGTAGAGGGCTATATTTATTGCTAAAGTACATGCATTTCTCAGCTATGTAGGGAGAAAAATGTGTCATTATTCCCATTTTGCTGATAGAGAAGCTGAGTCTCAGTGAGGCTTATTCATGGTCAAAACAAAACCCAAACACATATCTCCTTTTTCTAAGCCCAGGATTCATGACTACAAATGCAGAATGTTCTTCGACACAAAACCATTTGGCTTCTCATGTTTTATATATATATATGTATATATATATATATATTTATATATGTATTGTATTGTTCAGACAGACAGAGGCCATGTCATCTTTTTGTAGTTAGATAGGTTAACATATAAAGTTACACATATGTATTTTAGATTTATTGATAATATTTAAGGTATATATGTTCATAATGTTCTTATGAAGGTATATATGTTCTTAATGTACATCTATAAATACTGCTTCCATAAAATTTAAAAGGGGGTGTGTGGAACTTAAACTTTTTATAAACAACAGGGAAAGATCTATGAGATTACTGAGTCCACACTAGCTATGGATTAATGTTGAGGTCAGAACGGTTCTATGTTCAGTCCATTTAATGTACTTTAGAGCTATAAGGTGTTATTCATCAGGATGAAAGGTCGCATGTTTCGAGGCACTGACAGAACAAGTAATGAAAAGTTGCTTTCAGTGTCCGAGTAGACTTCGGCTCTTTTTAAGCAAGCATTCAACGGACTTGTGTGTGTAGCAAAATGAAATTCCTATCTGAGAGTTTCTGTCTGTAAACACTCAACAGGGCTGATTATTAAACTCTAGGCTAACGTTTAGAGTAAAATCTTGTCACTCAACCCCCTCAAAGGAATTTGGGGGCCTAAAGCATCAAGGTCTATTGAGTTGGCTTTACTTACCTAACAAGTTGTTTTCCTGTTGATCTAGAAGCAGTATGGGGAAGGATTGTTATATTCAGGGTTCAGGGTCAAACTGTAAGAAAAGGAGTGGCCTATAGGGGAAGGGAGGGAGGCCTTTCGTTTTCCAGCTGAGGATTTTTTTCTGGTTAGATGAACAGCCATCTGTCAGGGAATTTGTAGAGGGGATTCCTACATTGAAACAAAGGTTGATCTAAAAGATGTCTATGGCCTCTTTCAACTCTTAAAATCTTAATATTTATGCAATCTTTGGATACTCACACTTTTGTCTATTTTTTTAAAAAAAATCTACCCCTTGCTGCTAAAAAGGTCTCGTAATTGTAGCAATACTCAGCTTCTGCATCCTTCTGCCATCCTTTGGAAGACTGATAAATACTTCTTGGGGAAACTAGGTGGCACTGTGAATAGAGTACCAGTCCTGGAGTCAGGAAGACTCATACTCCTAAGTTCAAATCTGGTGACAGACACTTACAAGCTGTGTGACACGAGGAAAATCACTTAACATTGCTTGCCTCAGTTTCCTCATCTATAAAATGAGCTGGAGAAGGGAAGAGCAAACCACTCCAGTATCTTTGCCAAGAAAACCACAAATAAGGGAGTAGTCAGACACAACTGAAAAACACCTCAACAACAACAGGGAGGACAAATATACAAAGCCCTTTTTTCCCCCTTTTTTCTTGACTACTTTCTAGGTGTTTTTATGTTTTCATTTTTTAAGCTAGAGGTCTGAACTATGAATTAAATGTTAGCTCCACCTATAGTCCTTGGAGTGACTTTAGGAAGTTCCTTTTCAAGATCATTCAAGATTATTGCTTTTACTTATTTATTGTATGAAATGGAAGGAAGCCCTTAAGGTTCTTTTCACCTCTAAATGTATGGTCTTCATATTCTATGATCCTATGGTATTCCTACAATTTCTGAATAAATTAATGAGTATAAAGTCCCATTTCCCCAATAATTCTAATATAGGATGAATAAAAGTTTGGTCAATATCAAATGAAATTTCTCCAAGTATCCTCAAAAACCATGACTCTACTGGCTTTCAAGGTGAAGCAGATGCTGAAAGGATAGTGATGCTCAGGTTATGATCCAATAATTGTTTCAAATGAAGTTTTGTTTCTCTGTATTTTTGTAGCACTTCTGATTTCCATTTCCCAGATTAAGAAGTTAATGTGAATTTTGCCAAAACCTCAAGTTTCACCTGGTTTGGGGTCAAAACCACATAAAGCCATTACATTTTTGCATAGTTTCCATTTGAAACTTGAAATTGGCCCAGGTCTTCTTTAACTATTGGCCAGGTTTGTATCAAAATTGGCAGGATTTGTGACGGCTTGGCCCTGGGGTGTTTTTAAAATTCTATTTTATCCTATTCTCTAATACAAGGCCACTTGCTTAGTTTTGATTTTATGTAGCAATTGTGAATTTATCCTTGGAAAAAATCTAAGACTACTAGGAGAGTAAGGAGGGGCAGGAAGTGGTCTTCTTCTGGCCAGTGAAGGAAGACAGTTTGCTCGCTGGTCAACAAACCAAGAGATTCAATGGAATAACTAATCATGCTTCTGATACATAATAATTGGATGATCGTGGACAAGTCATGGTCTCTCAGAACCCTCAGACAACTCTCTAAACTTTGAGTTAGCCACTTAATCTTCCTGAGCCTCAGTTTCCTTATATGAAAAAGAAGCAGATGATTAAATGGTCTTTATGCTCTCTTCCTTTTAAGTTTCAGAAAAACTATCATTTTTGGGGGGTGAAAGAGTTTTCTATCAGATGTGTTATATACTAATGAAGCCATAACTCTGGATCGAAAAATCTATGATCCTGTTTATCTAGGGAACCATCCAGAACCCTTAAATAGTAGCTCCAGCTGCCCTGCAGGAATATCTCTTCTTTTGAAGAGTCACCAGAAAGGATCTTAAAAATGGATCTCAAGAACATTGGTTAAAAGCATTTGCCTCTGAGGGATTGGAGATGATAAAACAGAGTAAATACTTTTGGCAACACATTTATTTAGATGAAAAATCTCCACAGATCCAGTAATATCCTCCTTGAATAGTTAGCATTGTCAATATACCACCTGTGACAGGAAGAGGTGGAGAAAGGGCTATAATGAATAAATTATTTTGATGGAGACGTTGATGGGTTTGCTTAGCTGTGCCAGTTCCAAGATAGAAGTGAATGCCCCATTCAAGTGCAAGGACTCTAACTCCCCCAAACCCTTAACTTCTCACACACACATATACACAAATTGCCTGAATAAGGATAATATCAAATGGGAATGTGAAAGAAAAACTAATTCTTTTAACACCTGAGAGCCAACTTCCCCCAGAAACATCTTCACCAAACAAATTATATTTATATGTCTTCCTGGGGATGTTTCATCTTTTTTTATTTAGGATTTTTAACAACACATTTTTGTTGTTATATTTAAGAAAACTTAAAAGAAATTGGATTAAATCTCAAAAGATTTTATTTTTAAAAACCAAGTTTATGTGTCTTTTATCATCAAGACAGAGAACCTCAGTCTGCTGAAACAATAAGACCAGATCATGAACAGTCAAACCACCAACACTTTAACTTGTCAAGAATATATAGGAAAGAATCAACTTTTTCCTTCTCATTATTCCCGCCCCCAAGCCATATTCTTTCCATCAAAAAGAAAAATCAAAATTGTCAACATACTCCTGAAGTTGGGGAAAAAGAGGATTTGTGGGAAGAGAGAGAGGGGAGGGTAGTGGAGAGAGGGGAGAAAGGGGGAGAAGAGAAGAGAAGAGAAGAGAAGAGAAGAGAAGAGAAGAGAAGAGAAGAGAAGAGAAGAGAAGAGAAGAGAAGAGAAGAGAAGAGAAGAGAAGA
>NC_058130.1:498157705-498167740 GCF_016433145.1 Gracilinanus agilis | reverse complement strand
GGAGAGGAGAGTGGATGGAGAGAATACAGAAATGGGAGAGAGTAAAATAAAGAGAGAAAAGAGAGGGGAAAAAGAAAGAGGGAAGGACAGGAAGAGACAGGGAAGAGGAAGGGAGAGGAAGAAAAGAGGAGAGCAGGAAAGAATGGGGGGGCAGGGGAGAGAGGAGAGAAAGAAGAGGAAAAAAGAGGAAAGAGAGAGATCATTTGAATATATGGGATCAAGAACCAAAAACAGGGATAAAGTCATCTTTCATTCACTTTCAATTCAACAACCACTTTTTTCTTTTTATTATGAACCTGACAGACACTAAGGAGCATGAATACTTCCATATGCAAAAATATATAAAAGAGGATTGTATATTAAAGCATAAATCTTTTTTCATACAGCTTGTTTTTTTAAGTATACAATAAATTTAACATGGAAGTACCAACTGTGCCTTGCTTGTCTCTCTTCCCTTACTAACACTGTTCTGCTCTCTTCTGTGTATTTATAAAATGTTAAACTACTTCATTGAATTTCTTTTCATCCTTTTATTTTTTTGGACATAACTGTTACTACCTCCTAATCTCTCATAAGACGCACCTCCCTCCAGCCCCACCTCCAAAAAAACTGTTAAATGGAAACAAGCAAGGTATATCTTTTTGTTGAAAGATGCCTCCTCTAGTGGGGGGAAAGAAAGAGGAAAAGAGTTACCCAGAAATTTTAATATAACAAACAACAAATAAATTTTTTTTAAATTTTAAAAACTTAAAATAGTAATCAGAGTGTTGGACTTAAAGAAAGGAGGGCCTGATTTCAATGTCTCAACACTTAGCCATGACACAAGAGGTTGCCCTTTTTGCATTTCATGGGTACCAAGTTAGCACACAGGTTATATATTATCTCTTCCTCTCACTACTTAACTGACTTGCTTCCTTGTCTTATTGCATCTTCTGATTGCCCTTCATTCCATTTCTTAAATGTGTCTTCTTTGAAGTAAATGTGATTTTTAAAATACAAACATCTCTCCAAAGAGGTAGATTACAACTCATCTAAACCTTCTCAGGTATAATTATTACCCATGTCCTAGCATAAATCCTTCATATAGAAACCATTCAACATGCTAGGTGCCGTTTTCAGGAGCTCTTAACATTGTCTCTCCCTCACTCTTGCTCTCTGTAGTCTCAAAGACATCTTTTAAGCTACTTGTCTTGCACAATTATTCACTGATAATCTGTAGCTTCACTCTTAATTACTTAATTCACCATGTGCCTCCCATTGACCTTTAATAGAACCAAAACTTTTATTTTTGGAGAATGTGGTATTCCATGACTCAGAGTTAGTAAGCATCACTAGAAGAAGAGTGATCCTAAAAAAGATGGGCCTTTGTTTCAGAGAGAAACTTAAAATTTATTAATAAGTTCCAGATTTGGAAAATTACATGATGCTTTTAATCATCTCAAACACTGCAAGTCAAAGATCTTCCTTTTCAATTTAAATGTTCTCCCAGTGATTCTTCATGGTTTTGAATCTTAGAACATAAAATCTCCAAGGAATCAAAGTTGCAAAGGACCTACAAAGTAATGGATAGGTGCGTGCTGGCATAAATTTGTTATAGCATATGTTGACCATTCATGACCTGTGCTTAGCATATCAGCATAATTGCTTAGGCTCAAAATGATTATATTCCAAAAATCAAAGCATGCATAGAACAGAAGCTAGGCAATTTTTTAAAAGGAGCCTCTGAGCTACAGAGCAGCTTGGGACCATTAAAAGCATCAAGGAACTTTTTTAATGAGATTCAACCTCCTCTCTTCATTTTTTTTTTTGAGTTTTGAACCCAGTTTGTCCATTTATAGTGCTTGTTTTAAATATATGTACCGATATGCTAACTCAATGAACTAACTATCTAACTACAGAACATAGGGCACTAGATTTTTTAAAAAATCTATTAAGTTATCCTGCAAGGCTCTTCGGCTAATATCCTTTGAATAGTCATGGATCTCATTAAAGAAGCCCCATACTGTTCTGGGGCTTGATACAATCAGGAGAATATCATCTCTCAAGAGCACATCATCATCTAGAGGGATTTATTTTTCTATTTGGATCTGGTACAAGGCATCTGCCATGACAATACCAACAATCACTGGCAAGTATTCTGTTCCATATTATATGTCTTACTTGATAATAATATTCAGCAGATCATCAAATGGATTTATTTCTGTGGTTGGTTTTCTTTTTTAAATCAAGGAATCTCATGATCTTAACATATATGTGCGATTCCTTGAATTATTTTACTTGGATTTTGTTTCGGTGAGCCAATATATTTTAAATTTTTTAATCAATTCATTTGTTTGTTACATTAAAATAACCAGTTAACTCCCTCCCTTCCCTCTCCTGATTAGAGAAGGCATCATTGGACAAAAAGATATATGCATATATAAAACTCTGTCTTACTTATTTCTCTTTATCAGCTATTTTTCTAAAAGTCGACATGCACAAGTCATTCTTCAAACATTATTTCTGTTGCTGTATATCATGTTCTCTTGGTTCTATTTGTTTCACTCTTCATAATTTCATGTTGGTATTTCTATGTTTTTCCAAAATTAAACTGATCATCATTTCTTACTGTGAAGTAGTATTACATTCCAATCATATATCACAATTTGTGTAGCTATTCCCTAATTGATGGGCATCCCTTCAGTCTCCAGTTCTTTGCCACCATAGAGAGCTATTATAAATATTTTAGCAAACAATAAGCCCAGGGAGTCTAGTAATCTATGTTATCTCTCAGTCAGTTGTAGATTCTATTGATATGATTTGCTTTGGAGAATCATTTGTGAAAGGGAGATCGAGCATGTTATACCTCAAAGAACAGGTCATCATCCACTATGGCTGAAACATAGATTTCATGTAAGGCTGTAGAATGAAATAGAACTCAAAAGATAGAAGGGAATAAAAATATAATAAGGCAGAATAGAAAGTTAATACAGCCCTATATTACCTTAAGAGAAGCATAGTTTCCGAATAAGGAGGCAATGCTATAAAATGCCCAGGTCCTACACATCTAGGGATGTGTTAAGTTCTAGATACCATATTTGGGGAAGGATATTGATAAGCAGAAAGTATCTAGTAGAGAGCAAGAAGGATGGTAAATGATCTTGAGTTCATGCCATCTGAGGATCAGTTGAAGGAACTGGAGATGTTTAATTTGGAGAAGAGAAGACTTAAGCAAAGCTGTCCTCCAAGTATCTAAAGGACTGTCACCTGGTAGGAGGATTAGATTTCATCTTTTTAGGGACAGCTAGGTAGTTTAGAGGATAGAGACTGGAGGTCCTTGGTTTAAATCTGGTCTCAGACACTTTTATATTTGTCTGACCTTGGCTAGTCACTTAATCCCATTTACTTAGCCCTTACCTCTCTTCTGCCTTGGAACCACTGCTTAGTATTGATTATAAGACAGACGACAAGGGTTTAAAAATTGTTCCTTTTGGCCCTAGAGAGAACTAGAAGCAACAGATTGAAGTTCCAAAGAGACAAATCCAGGATTGATGTCAGGAAAAACTTCTTAACCATTATTGCTGTCAAATAATGGAAAAGGTTGCCTTGGGAGGTGGTAGGATTCCCCTCATTTGAGATTTTCAAGCAAAGTCTACATCTTCCTTTGTTAAGTGTGTGTATAGAAGATCCATTTTTCAGGTATGGGTTGAATTAGATGATCACGAAGGTCCTTTCCAACTCTTAATTCTATAACTCCCTCAACAATGTGGTAGTAATAGGGAAGACTGCTGATTCGTTTTTAATGAGGGAGGTAATGGTCCCACTTTACTGTCCCTATTCAGAAAAAAGTCTGGACTTTTGTGTTCATTCCAGGGTGCCACATGTTACGAAAGACATTGATAGGGTAGGAAGTATCCAGAGGGGGAAAAAAGCAGGTGAAGAGTCTTAACATCGTGTCATTCACCAATTGGTTGATCATGTAAGATTAAGTTTGCTTGTCCCCAGATGGTACAATTGGACATAATGAGAAGTTGCAAGTTTAGGTTTAACGGAAGGAGAAGTTTCTTAATAATTAGTTATCCCAAAGTAGAATATGCTTTTGTAAGAGATTTTGTGCTCTTCTCAGTAGAAATCTTCACAGAAAAGCTGGTTGACCATTTGTAAGGTATTTTGCAGAGAATAAATTTGTTTAGGTATATACATAGAAAACAATTACAGTACCTTTGCCAAAAAAAACCCCACAGGGACAGAGAACAACACAATTGAAACAACTGAACAACAAAATGGGTTGGATCAGATTGCTTCCCTTCAGATAGGTCCCTTCCAACTTAACTATTGAGGGCATTAAATGCCAGGTCAGGGAGTTTGTATTTTATAGGCAATGGGGAATTACTGGTGGTTTTTGAAAAAGGGAGTGACATGGCCAAACCTCTGCCTTATGAATAGTATTTTGGCAGCTGTGTAAAGAATGGACTAGAGAGGGCAGAAACTAGAAACAAAGAAACCAATTAAGAGTTAATTATAATAATCCAGCCAAGACACAATGAAGACTTGAATTATGGTGGTGACTGTGTTAGTAGAGAGAGTTAAGATGCAAAACAAGTGTGGAAGAATAATCAGTAAGACTTTCATTATGTTCTTCTTCAAATTTCTCAACTTCTTCAACAACAGATGTTGGCACATGAGCTGTAATTATGTTCATGGTGGTTTCTCACTTAATGTTCATTAGAGCTCTGCAAGAAAAGATGACCAAAAGTCCTCTGGAATGCCATTTCTTTTCTTGCCTTTGAGCATGCAATGAAACTAACTCTCTTAACTTCCTTAGCTTTCAAAGAAGGAAATGTGCATCATCCTATTTCTTTAAAAATTCCATCTATCTTCCAGCTTTGTTTATTATGAGATATCAATATAGACATGATTAATATAATGTCAATTCATTGCTCCCTGGACACAAATCTAATATCTAAGATTCCCATTTTTTTTCTAAATAGCATTCTTAGTTTCTGTCTCCCCCCATGACTCTTTAATTCTTCTTTATTGTGAAAGTAGAATAAGGTCATGCAGAAATTGAAGGCCGCTTTTCAAATTCATGGATTTCCATAGCTGAGGGATATATCATAAGTCTCCCCATTCTTGGATCACAGGCTCAGTTTGTTACTAGAACCATATTCAAATACTTTTCAGCACATTAGGAGCCTACCAGACTGACTCTTCAGTAGGCAAGGTATATTAGAGCCCAGGTTCATCTCCATGCCTCTGGATAACTAAATAAAACTTTTGAAAAACAACTGCAAGTATGCAATTGACATTCATTAAAGGATTTGAAAACATGTAAGTAACCTTTATATTATAAAGATTAGTTTGGAAGCAAAGTAAAATTGGGCACCAACTCTTAAAGATTTAGTTCCTATTTTGTAAGAGTGTTTTTAGGGAAAGAATTGACCTTTCTGTGAAAGACACATTATCCTCAAAGGGTCCTAGGGAAAAAAAAGCACAAAACATTAAACCCTTAAAATGGTAGGGTTTATACAGTACATGCAATTTCCTGCAATTTTTAATTTAACTTTCCATTATGTTTGTTCCTATGCAAGCATTCCTCCCTTCCTCCCAGCTATAGATTAAGTGCATATATGCACTTTGGGGATATAGTATTTGTTGAAATAAATTAGGCAAGTAAATGGTGATATTTCTTCATTTTCTTGCAGTAAAATGATAGCATAAGGAATATTTGGTTGTTCGAAATAAAACTGGAAATGTGTGTATATATGCATGTAAATTTATGTATATTAAACATGCATGTGTATGCATATATACACACATCCTGGAATTTTACTAAAATTATCTTAGCCTATTGTTAGTTGACTTTTTAAAATTATGACTCAGTTCATGGAATATTATATAAGTTTATTAGATTCACCAGGCAAAACAAGTTCAGTGAATTAATAGTAAGATCCTAAGAAAGGACTGTGTCTTTGCTTTCAGAGTTATTCAAGTATAGATTCTTAGTACTTTGGATATTTAACTAGAAGTTTGAAAAGGCAATGAGAAAAAATAGGATGAAGTTTATTAAAGACAAGTTCAGGGTAGTTTATTAAGGGAAGAAAATGAAACTATACAAATACAATATGACTTAAGTTAGCATTGGCAGAAAAAGAACTGATGATCTTAGTAATCTAATACAAGCCTATCTAGGAATGTGGTATCCATCATCATCACAGTGAAATAGCACAAATTAAAGGAGTTCGATTAAAAGAAACATTGATAGATCATGTCTCTACAACAAATGTTAGCCAAACCTTTATTTAAGTATTTTTTAAAATAGTTTTTATTTTTTAGAAACGTTATCATGGTTACATGATTCATGTTCTTACTTTCCCCTTCACCCCCTGACCTCCTCCACCCCACACCCCCATAGTTTTAACATGTGTCATCTATCAAGACTTATTTCCAAATTGTTGATAGTTGCATTGGTGTGTTAGTTTCGGGTCTACATCCCCAATCATGTCTGCCTCAACCCATGTGTTCAAGCAGTTGCTTTTCTTCTGTGTTTCCACTCTTGTAGTTCTTCCTCTGAATATGAGTAGTGTTCTTTTCCATAAATCCCTCAGAATTGTCTTGGGTCATTGCATTGCTGCTAGTACAGAAGCCCATTACATTCCATTTTACCACAGTGTATTGGTCTCTGTGTACAATGTTCTTTTGGCTCTGCCCCTTTCACTCTGCATCAATTACTGGAGGTCTTTCCAGTTCACATGGAATTCCTCCAGTTTATTATTTCTTTTAGTGCAATAATATTCCATCACCAGCATATACCACAGTTTGTTCAGCCATTCCCCAATAGAAGGGCATACTCTCGTTCTCCAGATTTTCGCCACCACAACAATCACGGTTATAAATATTTTTGTACAAGTCTGTTTATCTATGATCTCTTTGGAGTACAAACCCAACAATGGTATGGCTGGATCAAAGGGCAGGCAATCTTTTATAGCCCTTTGAGCATAGTTCCAAATTGCCATCCAGAATGGCCAGATCAGTTCACAACTCCACAAGCAATGCATTAATGTCCCAATTTGGCCACATCCCCTCCAACATTCATTACTCTCCCCTACTATCATTTTAGCCAATCTGCTAGGTGTGAGGTGATACCTCAGTGTTGTTTTGATTTGCATTTCTCTAATTATTAAAGATTTAGAGCACTTTCTCATGTGCTTATTGATAGTTTTGATCTCTATCTGAAAATTGCCTATTCATGTCCCCTGCCCATTTATCGATTGGGGAATGGCTTGATTTTTTATACAACTGATTTAACTCCTTGTATATTTGAGTAATTAGACCCCTGTCAGAGTTTTTTGTTATAAAGATTTTTTCCCAATTTGTTGTTTCCCTTCTGATTTTGGTTGCATTGTTTTTGTTTGTACAAAAGCTTTTTAATTTAGTATAATCAATCATTCCATTCACATTCAGAGTTATAATTATCAGTTGTGTATTCCCCAACATTTTGGTATCCTCTCTTAGTTCTACCCCTTCTTCTTAGGCTATTTCCTTTTAAACCAGTGATTTGTTTTAAACCAGTAACCCTTGTCCCCTACCTTGATTTACTACCCTTTCTACCCCCTCCCTTGTTATTCCCCTCTTTTTATTTTTAAGGCCTAATGAATTCCCTCTCCCTTCTTCTCCCCTCCCTTTTTGACCTCCCCACTACTCTGCTCTCTTTGGTTTATCCCTTCTGATTTTCTCAGTAGGGTTAAATAGAGTTCCATATCTCAATGGATATAGCTACTCTTCCCTCTCAGGGTTAAGATTAAGGTTTAAATATTACCTCTTAATGTTCTCTTCCTCTCCTTCTTATAATAGTATTCATCCCCTCCCCTTCCCATGCCTTCTTTGTGTATAAGAGAATATCCTATTTTTCTTATTCATTCAAGTTTCTCTTGGTGTCCTCTACAATTCACCCCCCTCTTTCCCACCCACCCCCTTATCATCTTAGACCATTTAGTACTCCAACCTCTCCCTGTGAATAATTCTTCTAATTACTATAATAGTGGATACTATAATAGTGAATAGAGTTCACTACAGAGAATTACACATGACATTTCTCCATATATGAATACAAATAATTAGATCTTATTGAAGCCCTTAAAGAGGCAAATTTAAAAATAAGAGTTTTCTTTCTTTCCCCTCTGTTTCTTATTTACCTTTTCAGGTTTCTCTTGGTTTTTGTGGTTGGATATTGAACTTTCCATTTAGTCCTGCTCTTTTCTGTGCAAATACTTGGAAATCTTCTATCTTGTTGAATGCCCATACTTTCCCCTGGAAGTATATAGTTAGTTTTGATGGGTAGGTGATCCTTGGTTGTAGACCCAGTTCTCTTGCCTTTCTGAATATCACGTTCCAAGCCTTGCGGTCTTTTAGGGTGGAGGCTGCCAGAACCTGTGTGATCCTGACTGGTGCTCCTTGATATCTGAATTGTCTCTTTCTGGTTTCTTGTAAAATTTTTTTCTTTTACTTAGAAGCTCTTGAGTTTGGCTATTATATTCCTGGGGGTTGTCTTTTCAGGGTTTAGTGTACAGCAGGGTTCGGCAACATATGGCTCTCGAGCCATATCTGGTTCTTTTGAGGGCCAGATATGGCTCTTTATGCAGGAGCCTTAAAGTCAATTTTTTTTTCAGGCGCTGTTACAGGAGCACACACTGTTACAGGAGCACACACTGTGAGCACTGTACAGCTCTCACGAAATTACATTTTAAAAAATGTGGTGTTTATGGCTCTCACGGCCAAAAACATTGCCAACCACTGGTGTAGAGGGGGATCTATGGATCCTTTCAATGTCTATATTGTCCTCTTGTTGTAGAACTTCAGGGCAATTTTGCTGAATAATTTCCTTTAGTACGGAGTCCAAATTTCTATTAATTTCTGCTTGTTCAGGAAGACCAATGATTCTCAAATTATCTCTTCTAGACCTGTTTTCTTGATCTGTCAGTTTCTCAGTGAAATATTTCATGTTTCCTTCTATTTTATCAGTCTTTTGACTTTGCTTTATTTGTTCTTGTTGTCTTGAGAGATCATTGGCTTCTACTTGCCCAATTCTTGTCTTTAGAGACTGGTTTTCTGCTATATTCTTTTGATTTTCCTTTTCGATTTGGTCTATCCTGTTTTCCAGCTGTTTGATTTTGGTCTCCAATTTGCTTATTAATTCTTTTGATTTGGGGGCATCTTTTTCTAATTGCCCAATTCTAGCCTTTAGAGACTGGTTTTTGGCTATAATATTTTGGTTTTCCTTTTGAATCTGGTCTGTTTGGTTCTTCAAGGCTTCCAGCTGGTCATTTCTGGTCTTCAATTTGCTTATCAATTCATTTCATTTCTGAGCCTCACTTTCTAATTACAAAATCCTGCCTTTTAAACTGTTATTTTCTTGCCAGTTCTCTACCATCTTTCTCATAATCTCAGATTTGAACTCTTCAAGACCTTGTGACCCATTTTCATTTTGGGGGGAAGGTTTGGATATGATTACTTGTTTGTTCTCCTCTGCTATTTGCTCTGTTGTCTGGATTTTTTTCCGTATAAAAGCTGTCGAGTATTAAAGATTTCTTCTTGATCTTTCTCTTCTGGGGTTCTTGTCTCTGGCTTGCCATTGTTAGCCCAGCCCTCTCTCAGCTTTATCCTCACTCCCAGGGTCTGTCTGTGCTCTTTGGGCTCCTGAGGTCTTAGGTCTAGTTGTTCTCAGGGTCAAGCCTCCTGGTTGTCCCCTTGCTTGTTCCCCTGCAGGAAGCTCCTTTAAAAGTCTCAGGGCACTTCTTCCACAGTCTTGCACCCCTCTGCACTGGGTCTCCACCCAAGGTTCAAGCCTGCACTCAGGACCCGTGTCCACAGCTGTGACTGCACCTACGCTCAGGGTCTGTGTTCAAGTACACGTGTTCTTTAGCCTCTTGGGGTCTTAAGTCTTGCTGCTCTCAGGAACAGGCCCTGGTGTCCCCAGGTAGCTGTCAAGGACTTAATGAATGCTCCTAACTTGCTCTAGCTATTGTGTGCTGGCTTTGGCCCTGTAGGTGGGGGGGG